>NW_013674884.1:19764-21344 GCF_000517525.1 Limulus polyphemus
TAGTTTTGGTCAGAAGCTTCTAGTTTTGGTTTTGTTCCTACCCAGAAGCTAATAGTTTTGGTTTTGTTCCTACCCAGAAGCTAATAGTTTTGGTTTTGTTCCTACCCAGAAGCTTAATAGTTTTGGTTTTGTTCCTACCCAGAAGCTAATAGTTTTGGTTTTGTTCCTACCCAGAAGCTTTCCTAATGTCTGAATATTTTCTAACACACTGGACAGAGCTATAATCCCGATTCAATGTCAGTACTACGGCTTCACTTTATCTGTGATATCTTATGTCAGTACTACGACTTCACTATATCTGTGATATTCGATGTCAGTACTACGGCTTCACTTTAAGTGTAATATTCTATATCAGTATTACGGCTTCACTTTATCTGTGATATTTTATGTTAGTACTACGACTTCACTTTAATTGTGATATTCTATGTCATTACTACGGCCTCACTTTATCTGTGATATTCTGTGTTAGTACTACGGCTTCACTCATAGACTAGAGTGAAAACAATTAATAGTACCCACTGCCAACTTTTGGGTTACTCCTATGTGACTAAAGAGTGAGATTTGTCCGTCCCTCTTATAGCTTAGCCGCGGCCCCACACTGAGGAGGGCGTATTGTAGGTAACAGGACATGAACCCTCAAATTCACAGAATAAAACACATTTTATTTTTCGGCAATTCGATATGTCAGTTTGTCGTTAGATTATCATAGCACTTGTAAGTGTAGTTTTAGCTGTGGTTTTATTTTGGCACTTGTAAGTGTAGTTTTAGCTGTGGTTTATTTTGGCACTTGTAAGTGTAGTTTTAGCTGTGGTTTTATTCTTGGCACTTGTAAGTGTAGTTTTAGCTGTGGTTTTATTCTTGGCACTTGTAAGTGTAGTTTTAGCTGTGGTTTTATTCTTGGCACTTGTAAGTGTAGTTTTAGCTGTGGTTTTATTCTTGGCACTTGTAAGTGTAGTTTTAGCTGTGGTTTTATTCTTGGCACTTGTAAGTGTAGTTTTAGCTGTGGTTTTATTCTTGGCACTTGTAAGTGTAGTTTTAGCTGTGGTTTTAGTCTTGGCACTTGTAAGTGTAGTTTTAGTCTTGGCACTTGTAAGTGTAGTTTTAGCTGTGGTTTTAGTCTTGAAAGGAGCGATGTAAATTTTCCCATATTGTATTGTTTCCAAGTATCATTTTATTCTTTGATTCCGTCAAGTCATATTACAAAACAGATTCACATTAGGCCTAATAAACAGCGACATATTCGAGTATGAAATTCTCCTTACTCACAAGAAACAGATATCTAGTTTCCTTAGCAACGTAACAATACGTAAAAAGTCCCACTTCCATTCTAGTTTCCTTAGCAACGTAACAATACGTAAAAAGTCCCACTTCCATTCCGAATAAAGAAGAGGCAAATTTCACAGTTTGTCATGATAAAACTGTAACAGTAAACTTTGTAATTAACGTAAACAAATAGAAGACGTCCAAGAAGGCAAGGCGCGTTTTGTTGGGTGAAGACGGACTAATTGGGATTTTATATTGCAGTTAAAGTTGCCAGCCTTATTGTAATGAGACTATATGATTGGAATTTTATATTGCAG
>NW_013674884.1:22286-28246 GCF_000517525.1 Limulus polyphemus
CCTTATTGTAATGAGACTACATGATTGGAATTTTATATTGCAGTTAAAGTTGCCAGCCTTAATGTAATGAGACTACATGATTGGAATTTTATATTGCAGTTAAAGTTGCCAGCCTTATTGTAATGAGACTACATGATTGGAATTTTATATTGCAGTTAAAGTTGCCAGCCTTATTGTAATGAGACTACATGATTGGGATTTCTTTTACAGTTAAAGTTGCCAGCCTTATTGTAATGAGACTACATGATTGGGATTTCTTTTACAGTTAAAGTTGCCAGCCTTATTGTAATGAACATAGCTGAAAATGAACTTTGCTTTGTTGCCCTTGAGGCACGTGTGTTTTTTGTTCTTTGCCCTGGAGGCACGTGTGTTACACAAATTCCCGTAAACTCAACAACGTTAACTATTGACACAGCTTTTCGATCATTACCAAAACTCGTTAGTTGGGCTGAAAGATAGATCTAATTTTATATGTCTCTAATTTTTAATCCGTAATGGACTAATTAGGAGGAGTGAGAAAAAAGAAACAAGAACTTTGCAATTATCAATTAATATTGTTTCCAATTAACAATTAAAATTTCCAATTAACAATTAAAATTTCCAATTAACAATTAAAATTTCCAATTAACAATTAAAATTTCCAATTAACAATTAATAGTTTCCAATTAACAATTAATATTGTTTCCAATTAACAGTTAGCATTGTTTCAGTGCCTACTAAATTAGTAGAAAAAACATCGTTATTAGACAAACGTTATGTCTATTAAAGTATTAGAATTAGGCTGCTGTGTTAAGTAAATACTAGTATTGTACTTACTTAACCCGTTATTAGACAAACGTTATGTCTATTAAACTATTAGAATTAGGCTGCTATGTTAAGTAAATACCAGTATTGTACTTACTTAACCCGTTATTAGACAAACGTTATGTCTATTAAACTATTAGAATTAGGCTGCTATGTTAAGTAAATACCAGTATTGTACTTACTTAACCCGTTATTAGACAAACGTCACAGTTATGTCTATTAAACTATTAGAATTAGGCTGCTGTGTTAAGTAAATACTAGTATTGTTAGTTTACTTACATCTGATTAACTATGATATACATAATATTGTTTACTTACATCTGATCAACTAAGATATATATAATATTGTTTACTTACATCTGATTAACTAAGATATACACGTAAGTAAACAATATTATGTATATCTTAGTTAATCAGATGTAAGTAAACAATATTATGTATATCATAGTTAATCAGACGTAAGTAAACAATATTATGTATATCTTAGTTAATCAGATGTAAGTAAACAATATTATATATATCTTAGTTAATCAGATGTAAGTAAACAATATTATATATATCTTAATTAATCAGATGTAAGTAAACAATATTATGTATATCATAGTTAATCAGATGTAAGTAAACAATATTATGTATATCTTAGTTAATCAGATGTAAGTAAACAATATTATGTATATCTTAGTTAATCAGATGTAAGTAAACAATATTATAAATATCTTAGTTAACCAGATGTAAGTAAACAATATTATGTATATCATAGTTAATCGGCATAATATTGTTTACTTACGTCTGATTAACTATGATATATATAACATTGTTTATTTACATCTGATTAACTAAGATATTTATAATATTGTTTACTTACATCTGATTAACTAAGATATATATATAATATTGTTTACTTACGTCTGACTAACTAAGATATTTATAATATTGTTTACTTACATCTGATTAACTAAGATATATATAATATTGCTTACTTACATCTGATTAACTAAGATATACATAATATTGTTTACTTACGTCTGACTAACTAAGATATACATAATATTGTTTACTTACATTTGATTAACTAAGATATACATAATATTGTTTACTTACGTCTGAATATCCGAGTCTCTGTGGGAAGCTGTTAACCCAATACACGTTGTTCTGTATTGAGCAGCTGGAGGAAGGCACTTGATCTGTAATATAAATAGACTGTTAACAAGAAATAGGATATTGAGTATTGGTCTAGTTTCCTAGGTAATGTTAAAGTTGCAAGTCAACTTGCCTGGATACCGTTCATGCTACCGTCTGTATTTCTTTTCACATTGAAACACAATATTGTTAAACTACCGTATGAGACA
Organism: Limulus polyphemus; assembly: GCF_000517525.1. Lineage (NCBI taxonomy): Eukaryota > Metazoa > Arthropoda > Merostomata > Xiphosura > Limulidae > Limulus > Limulus polyphemus. The sequence continues at coordinate 24,440 of NW_013674884.1, forward strand.
TTGATAATGTTTCCGGTGGGTTCTACCGCTGCATTTAGCGAAACGGCCTCAATGTAGAGTACATCGAATCCAATTTTCAATAGCAGTCATGATTTATCTGAATTGTCGTCCTGTTTTCTACAACAGGATGTCGTGCTAAAGCGTGAGATCAAAAATAAACAAACATGGAAGAATGCATTAACATACTTTTATATCTAACAAACACAATAACAAGTAGTTCATCAGACTTTAACATAGATTATAATACTTTTATATTTAACAAACACAATAACAAGTAGTTCATCAGACTTTAACATAGATTATAATACTTTTATATTTAACAAACACAATAATACGTAGTTCATCAGACTTTAACATAGATTATAACACTTTCATACTTAATAAACATAATAATACGTAGTTCATCAGACTTTAACATAGATTATAACACTTTTATATTTAACAAACATAATAATACGCAGTTCATCAGACTTTAACATAGATTATAACACCTCATACTTAACAAACATAATAATACGTAATTCATCAGACTTTAACATAGATTATAACACTTCATACTTAACAAACATAATAATACGTAGTTCATCAGACTTTAACATAGATTATAACACTTCATACTTAACAAACATAATAATACGTTGTTCATCAGACTTTAACATAGATTATAACACTTTCATACTTAATAAACACAATAATACGTAGTTCATCAGACTTTAACATAGATTATAACACTTCATACTTAACAAACATAATAATACGTAATTCATCAGACTTTAACATAGTTTATAACACTTCATACTTAACAAACATAATAATACGTAGTTCATCAGACTTTAACATAGATTATAACACTTTCACACTTAACAAACATAATAATACGTAGTTCATCAGACTTTAACATAGATTATAACACTTTTCCAGTTTATAGTGTTAAATGAAAGCACGTATAAAACAGGAAAATGTTCTAAAAAATAACACAAGCATGAAATAATAACACATATAATTGAGTTATAGAAATATCACTGTAAAATACTTATATGTAAAAAAAATATTTCACATAAATGTAAATAAAATAACGACCTATATCTCCAAAATGTATCTTTTATTAGCTCAGTATTTCGCTATTACATCTTCATCAGGAACTACAATAAGGTATTACAGAGTAATATTAAACAATAAGGTAATACAAAGTATTATTAAACAATAAGGTTCTACAGAGTATTATTAAACAATAAGGTTCTACAGAGTATTATTAAACAATAAGGCGCTACAAAGTATTATTTAACAATAAGGTACTACAGAGTATTATTAAACAATAAGATACGACAGAGTATTATTAAACAATAAGGTGATACAGAGTATTATTAAACAATAAGGTACAACAGAGTATTATTAAATAATAATGTGCTAGAGAGTATTATTAAATAATAATGTGCTAGAGAGTATTATTAAACAATAAGGTGCTACAGAGTATTATTAAACAATAAGATACGACAGAGTATTATTAAATAATAATGTGCTAGAGAGTATTATTAAACAATAAGGCGCTACAAAGTATTATTAAACAATAAGGTGCTACATATTATTATTAAACAATAAGGTACAACAGAGTATTATTAAACAATAAGGTTCTACAGAGTATTATTAAACAATAACATACGACAGAGTATTATTAAATAATAATGTGCTAGAGAGTATTATTAAACAATCAGGTGCTACAGAGTATTATTAAACAATAAGGTGCTACAGAATATTATTAAACAATAAGATACGACAGAGTATTATTAAATAATAATGTGCTAGAGAGTATTATTAAACAATAACATACGACAGAGTATTATTAAATAATAATGTGCTAGAGAGTATTATTAAACAATCAGGTGCTACATTGTATTATTAAACAATCAAGTGCTACAGAGTATTATTTAGCACCCATACATTTATGGGCAAAACGTTTTTTTTTTTCCAAAACGGAAAGAGCAAAGGTCTTCAAAATATCAGTAGAAAAACGTTTACGTTAATAACTTCGTAAAGATATACTTGGTGTGCAGAAGCCCGAGAACAAGTCCCTACACAAAGATGCTACAAAATAAACAAAACCATTGGGTAACAATATCCTAGTTGAACGAAACTGTTATAAGATATATATATATATATATATTGTACGTGTTACTTGTGTACCTGAGAATGATCGCACCAGTGATTGAAACGTACCTTAGTGTAAAAGTTTTCACTTGTAATATAACAAACCATATTTCCTTCGTACAAAAGGTCAAATATTACTGCCATATCGTTATAATAAGAAACACTTAATATATCTTGTTTGATGTAAAAAAAAAGAAGAAAATAAAACGACAAAGACTTATTGGATTAAGAAATAAATGTTTTTATCCAGGAGACTGAGTCCACTAGATGGAAATAGTTCCTATACAAAAAAGGTGTTTCTTATCTTTAATTTAGAAAAACTTAAATTCCTATTTAAGAAAGGTTCTTGACACTTACCAGTGGCTCTGGTCTCTTAAGGTACCGTACCAAAGCATCTTTAATCTGTCGTTCTCGACACGACAAATGCGTTTTCTCCGTCTTCAGAAGATAATAGAAAGAAAGAAGACGAACGGTAAGGTAAAAGATAAATCAGTCTGGATTTAGCAATAAACTGAGGGGAATCTGATATTTATGATATTTTTTAGATTGATGTGACACCGTGACAACAATTGTCATTAGGCCTAACCGTGTGAACCTAAAAAACACTGATAGAGTGTGGCTCAATGTACATCAACACAACGTTCGATTTTTGTTCAAGAACAACCAGAAATGAGAAACAGAATGGTTAAATGGCAGCTAGTCTCGTGCAAGGGACACGCACGTGCGAGAAAAGAGCAACCGATGAGACGAACAGATCTGATCCAGCAGGGCACGAGAGCCGATACCTGGTCCAGGTAATAATTGAACGGCTTCTGCGCATGCCCAATTTCAAATAGTGCGTTCTGGGAAGATTAGTTGATTTTATGTTGTTTTGGTTAGTGACCTTTTAAAACTAAACTTTTGCCTTAAGAGCGATCAGTCAAAGCAACATATAATTCAATTACTTCAAATATCATTGGTAACTTAGTTACATAACACTGTTTATTATAAGATATGAAGATAATATCTTAACTGTTTTAAATTAACTTGAGGCACGTTACTACAAACTACGAGAGAGGAGATAACCAAACATAAATTTTCTATATGTTTCTTTAGTAGTAACATCAAATGGCGAGGACAAGTTAAACCTAACCACAACAAGATCACAGGGATTAAATTATTTTCAAATTGACGTTTTCTTTTTTGTGTTTTTTTTTTCGTCTATCAACAGACGAGTAAACTTCTTTGGAGACTTAACCAGCACTGAACATGTCAACATGTTTATTTAATGTTTCATCGCGGGAAGGAAACAGTGTCATTAACATGCTGATTTAACACCATTTAAAGAATGATACTGAAAATTATAACATTTGGCAAACTAATAACGGCAGATAAGTTCCATCATAAATTAAATAATGTAAATATCATAAGTTAATAATGTAGTATTAATGTTAATATATATATAGTACTAGAAAGTTTGTATGTAATGTTAGTGACGTCTTAGTCTTGATTAAATACAAACACATACCACTGAAATAAGTGCGGAGATAAATATCAAGAAACTATTGACCAAACAAAATCAGTCTTGCAGAATCTCAAAATACTGAATAACAAAACAAAATAATACACCATATAATAACGAAACAAAATAATACACCAATATAATAACGAAACAAAAGACTA
>NW_013674885.1:0-1172 GCF_000517525.1 Limulus polyphemus
ACAAATGGTTACATTAAACACTATAACAGTTTAAAATAGTTACTATAAACACTATTATAGTTTACAAATGTCACTATAGTTTACAAATGGTTACTATAAACATTGTTATAGTTTACAAATGGTTACTATAAACATTGTTATAGTTTACTAATGGTTACTATAAACATTGTTATAGTTTACAAATGGTTACTATAAACATTGTTATAGTTTACAAATGGTTACTATAAACATTGTTATAGTTTACAAATGGTTACTATAAACATTGTTATAGTTTACTAATGGTTACTATCAACATTGTTATAGTTTACAAATGGTTACTATAAACATTGTTATAGTTTACTAATGGTTACTATAAACATTGTTATAGTTTACAAATGGTTACTATAAACATTGTTATAGTTTACTAATGGTTACTATCAACACTATTATAGTTTTAAAATGTTAGTTTACGCATGATTAATATGAAGAATTTACTCCGTAACAGTCGTACTATTATGCTAACGTATTCTGTCGTCACTGTTGTCTGAAAGTTCCTCTGACATCCTGCTAACGTATTCTGTTGTCTGAAAGTTCCTCTGACATCCTGCTAACGTATTCTGTCGTCACTGTTGTCTGAAAGTTCCTCTGACATCCTGCTAACGTCTTCTGTCGTCACTGTTGTCTGAAAGATCGTTTAACATTTTGCTAACGTCTTCTGTTGTATGAATGTTCCTCTGACATCCTGCTAACGTATTTTGTCGTCACTGTTGTCTGAATGTTCCTCTGACATCATGCTAACGTCTTCTGTCGTCACTGTTGTCTGAATGTTCGTCTGACATCTTGCTAACGTATTTTGTCGTCACTGTTGTCTGAAAGTTCCTCTAACATCATGCTAACGTCTTCTGTCGTCACTGTTGTCTGATAGTTCCTCTGATATCCTGCTTACGTCTTCTGTCGTCACTGTTGTCAGAAAGTTTCTCTGATATCCTGCTTACCTCTTCTGTTGTCTGAAAGTTTCTCTGACATCATGCTAACGTCTTCTGTCGTCACTGTTGTCTGAAAGTTTCTCTGATATCCTGCTTACCTCTTCTGTTGTCTGAAAGTTCCTCTGACATCATGCTAACGTCTTCTATTATCACTGTTGTCTGAAAGTTCCTCTGACATCCTGCTTACGTCTTCTGTCGTCACTGTTG
>NW_013674885.1:1616-8814 GCF_000517525.1 Limulus polyphemus
GTTCGTCTAACATCTTGCTAACGTCTTTTATTATCACTGTTGTCTGAAAGTTCCTCTGACATCCTGCTTACGTCTTCTGTCGTCACTGTTGTCTGAATGTTCGTCTAACATCTTGCTAACGTCTTTTATTATCACTGTTGTCTGAAAGTTTTTGTGTTTACAACGTTGAACTTTGTCTGTTAAGGTCATTAGACCTTTGCATTTTTATAACGCTTTGTGTCCATGTTCTAACAACTACACGTGTTATAAGAAACATAGAATGAGTTGGCACATTTTTACAACTGACATCTTATACTTTTAAAGTTAATTTCTTAGAATGTTTACAGGTCAATTAAATTTTAAGTTAGTACAGTACAATTTATACATATCATGGTGGTCATTTTATACTACATCAGTTTCCAAAGTGTTGGTCGTGACCAAGTGGTCAGCTGAGAGAGTATCTCTCGGGGGTGGGTTGCTGAACAAGACACGGTAATTCATAGCTTTCATTTTGAAATGATTTGCAAAATAATTGTACTATTTTTTTCAAACAAACAAAAAAGAAAATACAAAGTGTAAGAGCTACTAGACTTTACTGAAATTTGTTAGAACAGAACCTCCCGCGTTCTAGAATATTCTTAGTGTTGTTAAACTTACACGTGCCACAGTTTTTACTTTTTTAATACAGTGAACAAGGGGTTAACATGCTAGAGTCTGTCTGTATCCAAAGGTTCCTGATTCGCGCCCAGCTGATGAAAAAATAAAATAAAATCATGCTTCGCACTTTGGAGTCGTTGTTGTATTATAAGAGTTGCGGTCAAACCCCATAATTCGATTCGCCCAAGAGTTGGCGGTGGGTGCTGTTGACTAAGTGCCTTTACTCTAGTCTATCAGTTCAAAAGTAAGAACATTTACTCAAGATAACCGTTGTGTAGTTTTTAGCGAATATCTGAAACAGATTAAACTAATCTTAATACAGTGCGAGTTAAATACGTCACAGTGGCCTAGGTATATTCTTAATACACTGGTGGCGTCAAGGTGATGTCACGACAAGTTTAACCACCAAAAAATAAAAATAAAGGGACTTAAGATTGTTTTTTTTCTAATTTAATCATCAGGTTAGGTTTAGCTTTTTGTCACGTAAGACGAGTATGCTCGAACACAAGCCATACACAGATTTTATAAAGTTTATTTTTGTGCTGCGGGTACAGCTTCGCCCCTTGGCGTATAGTCTGCCTAGGTGTTATTATTATGAGCAAGAATTAAAATATTCACTGCACTAATACCCTAGGTCAAAAAACAAATCTGAATTAGCAACAATTACTGATTTTATGTTAGGGTAAATAGATGTCATCCACTTCCAAATTACGACATTAAATGTGTTAGATGAAGATCACAAGTAATCCCAGTGTCTCATATAAATAAAACTAGAACCCCGTCTCTAGGGCAAAGTGAGGCGATCTATTACCATTTATGTTAACTTGCACGTGGCGATCCAGAAGGAGGTTTGAGGGCCACTGTACGAATAAAACTGACAAGTCAGGATATCATTACATGTAAAATATATTATTTCATTTTCGGTAATACGTTAGCTGATTTTTGAGCAACATTAATAGCCCGACAGTTTTCAACGTTTTTGTTTTCTTTTTCTTCTTTTACTACAGTCCCAGTGGCACAGCGGCATGTCTGCGAACTTATACTGCCAGAAACCGGGTTTCGATACCCGTGGTGGGCAGAGCACTTATAGCCCATTGTATAGTTTTGTGCTTAACTACAAATAAATATAAACGTATTATTTTACTAAATGTTGTAAGCGGGTGCAAAGGAAGCATTTATTGTACTTTACTTTTGTTCTGGGCATTCCGACTTTTACCAAATACCAGGGGAGACTTTTTTTTTTTCTTCTTATAGTTCTAACAAAATTATTTGAATAAACCTATTTGAGCTATAGGTTTCTTACACGACATGGAACTAGGGGTGGTTAGAGTCGCTTCCTTTCACCCCAAAACCCACATAAGTTTTTAAAAATTAAATTGCAACTAGAAAAACAAAACCAATTTACGTAATGACATGAACGTCAGCAGAATTAAAGGAGATTAGTATGACTTCAAACGTAAATACATTTTTGTGTCTGTTGTTAAGCCCAAATATACACAATGGCCTATTTATGCTGTGCTCACATCAAGGATCGACCCAAGAATTTTAGCATTTAAAAGCTCTCAAGTTTATCGCTGAGCCACCGAAGGAAGGGAAGGGGCAGGAAAGTTTTATTTATTTGTTTATTGTTAAGCAAAAAGCTACACAGTGACCTGTTTCTACTATTCCTATAGCAGGGATCGAATCATGAACTTTAGAGTTATATGTTCTTAAGCTTACCGCTGAGCCACCGGGGGGGGGGGCGCAAGAAAGGCATGAACAAAACCTTAATCTGAACTGGTTTAAACGATTAAATAAATAATTGGCTGAGAACGTTGACACACCACACCAACTAACGAATCAGAGACGTGGTTTATTCGGACCTTCATCTTGTACAATATGGTAGCAGATTGGTGTAATAATTTAATGAAAATTAAAAAAAATTAATGGAAGGGCGTTTTTCATTAGGGTCGGTCGGGTAACCGGAAACAAAGCTTTTTTTTTATTCTAGGCCTTAGCGTTCGTAGGTAATGTGATGTCACGGATAATTTATCGCTTTTGGAAAAGTACGTGTAAAAGCCCTTTCTATTGCAACACTTAGATCATAAAGATGTCTTCAGATCGTGGTTATATAAGTTCTACGGCGGAGATAGCCCTTGCTCTTAATGGCATTGTAAAATAAAGGAATATGGATCATCTTGGAACACCAGGACCATTCAGAAATGGATTTACAACAAGTCGTACCCCAGTTGTGGTAAGTAAAGTGCAGCGTCTAGTAACAGGTAATAATTTATGAACACAAGTGCCAGTGACAAAAGTCTTCCTCGTTCCCTAGGCAAAGGTGTATAACACAACTAAGCAGCTAGAGAATGAAACGAATATACTAGATAGAATATGGAAGGTTTGCAGGTAGGAATTGTGTAATTTAGGCATGTCAGCTTAACAATGGACCCTTTGCAATGGAAAGAACGCTACAGGCTATTGTAAAGATGCACGGTCGACAGGTGGAGCATGAAAGAACGTGGCGACATGGACTGTAACGACGTGGTGATGCTCCTAAATCATTTTATTATAAAATACCCAACCTCTGCATAAGAAGACATTATTTCTAGAGAGAACGGTTTTGTGATTATCATTACACTTATCAATTTGTTTTCGGTCATTTAATGCTATAGTTAACGCTTACAGTTCAACGTTTCTTTAGACGCAACTCACTTCACAGCGTTTAATCACGATAGCTGTCTACTGTTTCTTGATTCAACTAAATTTTAATAGGAGCTAACTGATACAGACAAAACAAAAATGTCCATTATCGATCCTCCATCTATCTGGAGAAAGTCAACAAATGTGTATACAAAAGAAAACCTCTCCTAGACAGTTCAGCACCTTAAAAACACGACAAAGTTATTATAACTACAATAACGAAGATTGAAAAAAATAATAATATCAAACCAACACAAAACAACCCAAATTCTCCACTGTCCTTCCTTTTATACCACAAATAATTTACAAAATCAACAAAAGTTTCTGTTCCAGATTTATTTTTAAAGCATCCATTACGAAACCATCCTGAAGGAATTGATCAACCAGTGAACACGTGTACATTGTTTCCTTCTGTATTGAAAATAACTATCGGACACTTGGAGTTACATAACATGTAAATGTAATTTGAATATGAATTATCACATAAAAACTCATCAGTACCAAAACACTCTAGCTCTGACAGACGTTATAATGAGCAGAAACATCATAACTCAAGTGATAACATCCCATTATCAACGGGAATAGTGCACAAGCTTTGCCACAGGACAGCGCTTCAAAAACCAATAATATACAACTAACTGTGCGATATAATTCATCCTCTTCGCAATTCACAATTTTATTGTTAAAACAAAGCTTCACCATGGTTATCTGTGCCCTGCCCACTGCAGGTATCGAAACCCAATGTTTACTAGAATTCACAGATCTGAGGAAGTCGATATCAGGCATGTTAAGATATCTCTGCACTATAATTTTTCTCATTAGACATAGACATAAAGAAAGTTATTCAGGAAGATATATGATATCCATTATCACAGTACTACTATATTCTTCCGCCCACTGTTCTGCTCACAAATTTAGTAGGCGCAGATTGGCACTGTGGTAGAGCTCTGGAGCTGGCAACCCGGGTTGAATCTATGCGTTACCACAAAAATATTCCTTTCACTTTAAGCTGTGAATGCATTATACGAGTGACAGTCAGATCCCTTAGCGTAGATGGTTGGTGGTAGAATGCTGGTATGTCTGCGGACTTACACTGCTATAAACCAGGTTTCGATACTCGTGGTGGGCAGAGCACAGATAGCCCATCGTGTAGCTTTGTGCTTAACTACATACAAACAAATAAATCCTTCTGGTCAGTAGCTCAAAATTAGGGACGGTGGCAAATAGCTTTAGTAAATTTGCCGTAAATACAAATTTAATGTTTTTATTTAAAGTTATATATCAAAGGCATGTTGGAGAAAAATCATAGTTTCATAATCATTCTGTTTAACACTGTTATATTCGTTTGTTTTCAAAATAAATCATTATTCAATGTGCACCGAACTATTCAGTTAAAGCCTTAAACGAGACAAAAGAGTTACACACACACAAACAAAATACAAAAACAGAGCCACAACAATCCATATTATTACCATATTACCATTTATATTATTTTCTATGAACATCTAATTATCAATTTCAATAACTCTGTGTAGAACTATTTGTAAAATTAGGCCTTGGAAATATTTGTAAAATTAGGCTTAGGAGTATTTGTAAAATTAGGCTTAATCAATATGTAATCAGGATAGAATAATTTGAATAAATTTAATGTATCGTAATCCTCCAACAAATTTATTTTGCAAGAACGCAATTAAAGGAACAACTCAGGAATCACGAATGAATTAGTCTTCTGTGCTCTAAATAGATGACCACGTTGTTAATTGATATCTCAATTTTCATCAGATATAGTATATGACAATTCTTTTTTGAATATATATATATATATATATAACAACATTTTCTCAATCTCAAATGTAGGCATAGTGTGTCAGCTGACAAACATGTTAATACTTGTCATGGATTTTATGAATATATTTCCCGATTTTGTTTCTCATTCATTACATTTATGATAAATGTCGACGATATCTTTTTTCTAATCCTGAAAAAAAAAAGAAATTTAATTAATAAAATGTCGAGAATTTATCTTTTGAAGGCCATCTTCAGGAAAAAGTGTTTATTACAGGTGTATGTATAAAAATATTTGCTATAATTTACTGTCAGTAATGTGAAGTTAACCTTTGATTTGCCAAAGAAAGTCCTAATACTGCAAATTGTGCTTTTAAGATGATAAAGCTCCTAAGTTCCCTGACCATTTGTAATAATATAAACATTTATTACCGGTATCGATGAAATATATATATAAACATATGTCTTACGCTGTCGTAATCCAGTTTTTACGCCGTGGACCGAAGTATTAAAAGCTACTATCCGTTCTACATATATGTAGTATATTTATAACGCCATGTAATTTTCAAACATTCACATTTAAAACGTTCGAAAGACGAGAATTCTCACACCAATCGTACTATATATAAACAACGACTGATAATGTCAGATCGTCAATCTTAGTTCCATGTATTTTATTTCTTTACTCTGATATCAATAAATTACCATTCACTTTATCGTTATTCTTTTATTATATTCGTATTTTCAAGCAATAATCACTTCGCATCGTGCCTAATACAGTTTATAGTTTATGTAAATACCGTTCAATGTGATCGCGTCTCAGTCCTAACAGTGTCAATATGATCTCGTCTCAGGCCTAACAGTGTATAATTTAATATGATCTCTTCTCAGGCCTAACAGTGTATAATTTAATATGATCTTGTCTCAGGCCTAACAATGTATAATTTAATATGATCTCGTCTCAGGCCTAATACAGTAAATCTAAATATCATCCAGTGTCATCTCGTCAAACAGTACAGAGTGATGATACTCTTTTTAAACTTTCAAACCTTTTATTTCAATAACTTAGCAACATAGATTATCGTACATGAATTAACAGACTTTGTTCCTCGATGAATCAGCAAACAAGCTGATAATTTGTATATTAATTAGCAAAATGTTGTTCTTATCGATTCAGCGATTTTATAGTGATACTTTTACGAAAAAGCAAACTTTTGTTTTCAAGGATTCAGTTATAACTGAACCCTGTTATGACCTTAGCCAATAAGTGTTTGAGAGATGAGAAATGTTACCTTAATCACGATCATATTAAATAATGTGTGTGTATTTCAATCTATGAATGAAGCCTATATTTGTTCTTTTCTATATGCGTACATTATAAATTTGACAAATGAATGTTAGAGCAATCGCCTAACCATTCTAATAGCAACAGTTGTTAGAGAGACTCTTGACTTTTAATACAAGGCGACATATTTATGTTATAAATAAATAAATTGCACAATATTTATCATAAGTCACAGTTATCGGTCCATAATAAGAGGAACACTTGTGTTTGAACCATTATTGTTCACGGGACACTACAAATGTGATTATGGGTCTCTATTTAACAATTCATCAATGATTCCTTCCTTTTATACAAGAGTAAAATCATATTGATATATTTTTTGACATCTTAACAAAGCGAATTTTCTTGTTTATTTCCCTTTTACTAGTTTTAGAACAATATAAATTTGTTGCATGACGAAGAGTTAGTTTGTTTTTTAATTTCGCGCAAAGCTACACGAGGGCTATCTGCGCTAGCCGTTCCTAATTTAGCAGTGTAAGAGTAGAGGGAAGGCAGCTGGTCATCATCACCCACCGCCAACTCTTGGGCTACTCTTTTACCAACGAATAGTGGGATTGACCGTCACTTTATAACGCCCCCACGGCTGAAAGGGCGAACATGTTTGGTGGGACGGGATTCGAACCCGCGACCCTCAGATTACGAGTCGAGCGCCCTAACCACCTGGCCATCACTACCCACCGCCAACTCTTGGGCTACTCTTTTACCAACGAATAGTGGGATTGACCGTCACTTTATAACGCCCCCACGGCT
>NW_013674885.1:9721-11956 GCF_000517525.1 Limulus polyphemus
AAGGGCGAACATGTTTGGTGGGACGGGATTCGAACCCGCGACCCTCAGATTACGAGTCGAGCACCCTAACCACCTGGCCATGCCGGGCCATGACGAAGAGAAAGAGAGAAAAAACAACAACAATACAAACTGGATACATTCACAAAATTTTGTAATAGTTAGAGCGGTCTATATAGCTACAGGGGGTACTTTGTGTTTTGGTCAAGCTTATCATCCCTGAAAGTCAGAAGATGACTGACTGTTTAGGAGCTATTAAAGTTTGAATTATAGGAATATAAACAAACATTTTTATAAAGGTATATCTAAGTATACCCGTCTAGTTACAACTACAATATCTTGTAATAAACTCACACCAAAACCACTTAGTTCAATAAAATAATAATAATTAATATTTTAGAGCGCGTTACGGCCGATAACCAAATGTTAGTTCTTAGTTTTATTATTTACTTGTATAGCCCTCCAGTGGCACAGCGGTATGTCTAGGGATTTATACCTCTAGAAACCGGGTTTCGATACTCGTGGTGGGCAGAACACAGATAGCCCTTTATTAAGCTTTGTACTTAGTAACAAACAACAACTTTATTTATAGGATACCGAGATTCACTTAACAAACATACTGCCCATTGACAACTAACAAATTTACGTTTCTTCCACGTTTATATGTTTAAATAAAGTAATTCTACATAAGACGGAGTAAGTTTGAACCACTCGAACTTATGTAACCCAATAAATCATTAAATGCGCCTCATTAAAGAAGTCGTTATTAATTCGAGGAACACAACCGACAAACGCCGCCAGGTGGCGGGGTCATACTGGTGGTGGAGTCACAGATGACACGAACGTGCTTAGGAGGCTGTTTTAGAAGGCAGTGGAAGTTTGATATGATCATGTATCTTATACACTTTTAATGGACCGTTACAAACATTAAAATAATAAATTTCACTTGCAAGCATCAAATAAACATCTCTTTTTTTTTTGGGTTGTCATGTTCAGCTGCAAACTTGAACGTAATGGATACTTTTAGGTACAGGAACTAAGCAGCAGGAATTCTGACATTACACTTTGTTCCAAGCGTTCACACCTGGGATGGTCGTATCCCGTTTCTAAACATAGCACAAACCTGAACCTTCTGGGACGGAGTTTATTTACAGTTGACGTTCACGTGCATTCTAATGGTCACAAGTGTGCATGTACTTTAAGATAACTGATGTTTATCTTCTCTCTCTGTTTCTATTTCTTTGGTAAGATTTTTATTGTGTTTACAACTTTTCTGAATTTGATGTCTTTATCTTCTCTGTGTTTCTATTTCTTTGGCAAAATTTTTCTTGTGTTTACAACTTTTCTGATTTTGATGTCTTTATCTTCTCTCTGTTTCTGTTTCTTTGGTAAGATGTTTCTTGTGTTTACAACTTTTCTGATTTTGATGTCTTTATCTTCTCTCTCTGTTTCTATTTCTTTGGTAAGATGTTTCTTGTGTTTACAACTTTTCTGATTTTGATGTCTTTATCTTCTCTCTGTTTCTATTTCTTTGGTAAGATGTTTCTTGTGTTTACAACTTTTCTGATTTTGATGTCTTTATCTTCTCTCTCTCTGTTTCTATTTCTTTGGCAAGATATCTGTTGTTTCTACAACTTTTCTTGTTTTGACATCTGTTATCTTCCCTCCATTTATATTCCGGTCTTTGCTAGAATATCTGTTGTTTAATTTACTTCTCGGGTTCTGGCGTTTATAATCTTTCCTACTGTCGTCTCTCTTTCTTTCTTTCGTTTCTTTATTTAAGAAACTTTGATTCTTATTCTTTTACGCTGTATTTGAAAATTCAAACTTTAAACATTCATCATTGACCACAAGTCCTTGACCAGAATGTCATCCAAAAGACTATAAAAGTATCAGTATTTTATAAACTGACCACGCAGGGTAATATAAGTCAGAGGTCCACAAGCCACAGGAAAAGTAGAGACGTGAATCATTAGAATGCCTTTTAGCTCTTGCATGTCCACGTACACGTATATATATATATATACATACATTCTCTGTACTGATTCGTTATTACACAGACGTGGTACAGACATCCTTTCTGGTGGTGTATCATTCATTCCAGTATTTTTATTCATAACAAAAACAAAAGTAGTAATTTTTCAACTCAGATATACAGTGTTACCCTGTGTTACATACTGTACGTTTATATGTATTGTACCTTCACCATACTGTACGTTTATATGTATTGTACCTTCA
>NW_013674885.1:12798-19641 GCF_000517525.1 Limulus polyphemus
AGTTAACTTACAAACAGTAAGGCGAACCAAACGACAAGCAGTATCCATCAGGGTTGAGTTAACTTACAAACAGTAAGGTGAACCAAACGACAAGCAGTATCCATCAGGGTTGAGTTAACTTACAAACAGTAAGGTGAACCAAACGACAAGCAGTATCCATCAGGGCTAAGTTAACTTACAAACAATAAGGCGAACCAAACGACAAGCAGTATCCATCAGGGTTGAGTTAACTTACAAACAGTAAGGTGAACCAAACGACAAGCAGTATCCATCAGGGTTGAGTTAACTTACAAACAGTAAGGCGAACCAAAGGACAAGCAGTATCCATCAGGACTGAGTTAACCTACAAACAGTAAGGCGAACCAAAGGACAAGCAGTATCCATCAGGACTGAGTTAACTTACAAACAATAAGGCGAACCAAACGACAAGCAGTATCCAATAGGGCTAAGTTAACCTACAAACAGTAAGGCGATGTATTGTGTTTATGGCGAGTCTGCTAAGACTATTTACCACCGTCCCTAACTTTAAACTACTGACCAGAGGAAGGACAGTCAATGAACAGCACTCTACCGCCGACGCTAAGGGAATGACTGTCACTCTTATAACGCACCCGTAGCTTCGAGTGTGGGGAATATTTTGTGGTATCAAACGGATATGAACCCAGCTCGTTAGCTCCGAAATCCAGAGCTTTCCTTTAGGGCCAACCCTCGCCCCCAAGTGAAGAAAGATGGTTGAATACTAGACAGGCAATTCAGTTTCCTATGCAACAGTTTGATGAACAATGTCTCGTGTCATGCAACATTGATCACAGTGCATACCCCTGTAGAAGGCACGTCAACTAATAGATTTTGTAAGATTGTCTATCGGCTAAATTGGTTGCACTTAATAAGTTGGATAACTATAGGTGAAATTACACCTGTTTGTTTTTGCATTTTATAAAGGGAGGGTGGTGGGGGTCCTTGGTTGGACTATATAAGTGCTTAATAAAATAGAAACCTTCCCGAATAAATAATGATTATTGGAAAGAACGACATCTACTGGCCTACTTGTCCAACAGCGCATCGTGTTTATCCAAAAACCACAAGCAATTATCACGTGGTGAGCACGTGGGATATTGCCGAGTTGTCAGCAAGCCTGTGCCACCAGGAAATTTGATAGGGCAGTTAGATATTAAACTTTAAATATATATGTATACGATTACTTTTTTCTTTCTCAGTTTGACATTTTGTCTTATTGCCACTACATACTGTTAACGCCAGGGTCAGTGTTGATCTGTACTGCATTTAAAAAGTAACCAGAACGTTTTATACAAAAGTTAACATATTTGAGTCAATAACCCCAAGCGTTTTTAAGTATTTTATGGATTTAGGTATTCGCCGTGTCGGGGCAGGAATAATATATTATCATGAAGATGGGTAATAGACAATAATTTAAGGCTAAGTTTACAATACTACATTCAAAACAGGATAGCAGCATGATCACGGGTTTGATTCTCACTCTTTTATTGGCACAGGATGACATGTAATCCTACGAGTGTACCACTTTGGGGTTCAATGAGACATAAAGCTAATATTGTGTTTAAAAATAGGTCAAAGTAGCGCAAAACATGCTCGAAGAAACGGTTGTATGTATACATTATTATATACTTGCAAACTGACTGTCACTTTGTAATGGAGTTAACAATTATGGGATAAGAATGAGGAAGCGCACGTGCTCGTGTCAACAGGATTTATTTTTACTCCTGGTTGTTTACAGATTAACAAAGCCTCGCTTTTGTGGTCTGAGGTGTTCAGAATACAGAACTGATCAATCTGTAATGTCACGAGATTCCTAGCTGTGTCTGATCGGCAAGGAGTCCACAGTAATCTCACGAGATTCCTAGCTGTGTCTGAACTGTAAGATGCTAAACCCGTATAACTCTAATTTAAAAAAAAATGTCTTTATACGTTGGGAATTGTTCGTTGTTTTGTTTTCTTTTGGACGCCATGACCACCTTCATCACTGATAACATACAGACCTACAACAAGGTTCATTAAAGGTTAGGAATTGTTTTTTAGGACTCCATGACCACCTTCATCACTGATAACATACAGACTTACAACAAGGTTCATTAAAGGTTAGGAATTGTTTTTAGGACTCCATGACCTCCTTCATTACTGATAACATACAGACCTACAACAAGGTTCATTAAAGGTTAGGAATTGTTTTTAGGACTCCATGACCTCCTTCATCACTGATGATATACAAACCTACAACAAGGTTCATTAAAGGTTAGGAATTGTTTTTAGGACTCCATAACCTCCTTCATTACTGATAACATACAGACCTACAACAAGGTTCATTAAAGGTTAGGAATTGTTTTTTAGGAATCCATGACCACCTTCATCACTGATAACATACAGACCTACAACAAGGTTCATTAAAGGTTAGGAATTGTTTTTTAGGACTCCATGACCTCCTTCATCACTGATAACATACAGACCTACAACAAGGTTCATTAAAGGTTAGGAATTGTTTTTAGGACTCCATGACCTCCTTCATCACTGATGATATACACATCTACTTTGGTGATGTAGACTAAGGTTCTCATGTGTAGGTAGAAACTAAAGATTCCATTTTCATCAATACGTACACGCATACGAGATAGAGCATCTATTATAATAATATTCAGTTTTTGTCTGTCCTGATAATACGTGTACACGTTACTATCTTAATTGCGCATGCGCGCGAACTTTCAAAGGATGTAAACAAAAGACGGGTATACATATATCTTAGTAGAGATTTTGTACAACAACATATTAAAAGCTTATCAGAGATTATTTAAAAAAGTCTAACGTTAGGTCATATAATAAAATTATACATTTATTTGCTGATAGTATTAGATACGGTAAAGTTACAATGTTAATTTATATCGTTATTGAAGGCTTAGCTAATGTTAGGCCTAAGACAAGTAGAAATATATAGATTTCGGTGTCTGCGATTATAATTATTTTGTATTATTCTACAAATCCTGTATCTAAAGAATTACTGTTGCGATAAAGATACAAATTTGACCGCAAATGTTTTGCGAGTCTCTGGTATCCTCCAAATAATTCGTTTCTTATACATATAGGAGATTCAGCTTTTCATATAGCTGCTTTTTTATTGTTTTAATGTTGTTCTTTCGTTAGACGGGTTCTTTTAAATTATTTAGTGAAAATAGTACAAAGTCCATTCCACGTGACGATAACAAATTACTTTATTTTTCTTTAACGTTTACTACAGGCTACTGTCATTTGTACACAGTTGTAGGCCTAAGATCACCAATAACGTTTACACTTTCAACAGAAATTTACTTGCTAATGGTGCTACGACTAATTCAAATAAACTTACTTGTGCGATTTCACTGAATACACGCAATAACTAACACTGGTGCAAAAATTTCACTAACCCCTCACTCACCGAACGAACTGAAACTTCCTAAATGTTTCACTGATTCGTGTATATATAATATATCCTTGTTCTAGATATATAGCAAATTGTCTCGATCACTAAAAATCACGAACATTCTAGGATTAATTTTGTAAACTTGCTTGTTCATAATGTCTTACAACAAATACATGACTTGGTTGGGAAAACTAAAAATACACAGTGTTTGTGAATGTTGCAAGAAACACTGTTCTATAATTTAAAGAATTGTAAAAAAGATTATTATTACACTATAAAAAATGCCTTGAAAATAGCTGCAACTACTAGAGAGGTTGTATTACATTTCCCATCATCAGAAATTTTAAAAGATTTATTACGTGCAGTGACCTGATAAGTCATAATACATTTTTTTGTTGATACTCATTTTTAGGCCCTTTAAACACATTATCACCTTTGATCTGAAGTTAATGGAATACTATTTTGGAAGAAACACAAATTATCTTGCTTGTTATAAAACTGACACGATCCCTTAGAAGAGAAAAAAAAAGTTATTTTCGCTTCAAAAACAAAATTTTCTGACTCTTCGATAAACAACAACAACATGTATTTCTACATGATGTAATATTAAAATGTTTAATTTGGGTGTATAAAAAAATACATACACATGATCCGATGAACACGTAGACCCGTGTATTTTAATTTTCTGTTGCTATGGGTTTAATGTAGTTTCGGAGACTGACAACAGAACAGAAGTAACACTAATCCTTCTGTTACTTTACGTGCACATTTTAAAAGGTTTTTACGGTATCCTCGTGTCTCGTAGGGGCTGCCTTCTGTGTCGCACAAATCATTTATTTATTTATAGCGGAAATTTTACAGCTGGTATATTTGTACGAATATATTTGTATTGTCAAGCGTAAATGGTTGCTTTGTTTCCAAAAACAGGTTAACGGAAAAGCAAAACAAACAGTATATTCGGTACTGTCGTATCCATTATGGTTGAACTTGTAAACAAGTAACTAACATTTCAACACACCCGGATAGGATTTTATCCTCTTAAATTTCACATAATAAGTTTTTACATTCTGATTCTCGTATATATATTTTATACATACTAGTTTTACTGAGTATCATTATTACGTAACACATGCTCACAGTTAGTACTACATTATTATGCTGTCTTGTATGTTGTTTATAGCCAGAATTATATTATTACGTAATGTCTCGAGTGTTCATTACGTGAGGCCTCGTGTGTTCATAGTCAGTATTATATTATTACGTAATGTTTCGAGTGTTCATTACGTGAGGCCTCGTGTGTTCATAGTCATTATTATATTATTACTTAATGTATCGCGTGTTAATTATTTTTCAGCCGTGTTTACCCAATCATCGTCAATTATTAATCAGTAACAGTTAAAAGCGATAACTAATTATATAGTAACACGTGGACTTATATCTTGTATATAAAATCTCAGTTATAAGTTAAAGAAATATGTATAATACGATAATCGCCATAAAATAAATTATTATCAGGACGTTTTATAATTATAGCTGGCCTAAACACAGTGCCGGATTTAGACTTGTTGAGGCCTAAGTTATATAAAGCTTGGAGGCCCCTTGTTAAAAAAGTTACACCAGAAGGTCTCACGAAGGTGCGTACCAAAACAGGACCTTGGGTCGCCACACAAAAATTAAAAACATATATATATGCCTTTTAATTATTTAATAGCAGGGTATTTAAAGTGAAAATTTACATATTTATCATTTGACTGGCTTGATCTCTCTCATAGATAAAATTTTAAAAGCAAAAAAAAAAGTCTGAAATTTTATGAGGCCCCTGCGGATTGTGAGGCCCTAAGTTGTAGCTTGTTTAGCTTATGCCTAAATCTGGCACTGCCTAAACAGGATAGTAACATCTTCAATGTTGATGATAGCATATATAAATGTTATAACAATTTAATATTGAAATCTTACACATAAAACTCAATGAGCGTCCTATTTTTTATCTATATTTCAAACCTCATTGTTTATCTTACACATAAAACTCAATGAGCGTCCTGTTTTTTATCTATATTTCAAACCTTCATTGTTTATCTTACACATAAAACTCAATGAGCGTCCTATTTTTTATCTATATTTCAAACCTCATTGTTTATCTTACACATAAAACTCAATGAGCGTCCTATTTTTTATCTATATTTCAAACCTCATTGTTTACGTAGACGTATACAAAACGAGCTCGTATCTTTAGGGTGAGCACAGTTTGGTTTATTGTATTTTCATTTTAAAATTTCTTTAACTTTGTGTTTCTAAGTACATCATTCTTCAAATTTCACATTTGAACTGGTCAACGAAAAGCAACGTAAATTTGTATATTTCTTTACTTTACATTTCAATTTAATGCGCGTTATTTTCTCTATTTACTATAAATATTGTTCACATTTTCATCTCTAGCACTTGTGTTTATAACAGCCATTGTTGAACATAAGTAATCACGTGCTCATGGACAAACAAGAGCGGTTCGTTACAGTACAGTCAACAAACATTCTCAGACAAGGGTTGGTAAAGCCTACAGCAACAATTAAATGGGTGAATCAACAAACGTGTCCACATATAAGATGGACCCAAGTAAACATATCTCCTTCGTTCAGATTGCTGGTCCCAGGCCAGAAGTGTTGATCGAATGGTGATAAGGTTTAGACGATCTGGTATCACGTGACTTAACCAATATACTTGTGAGAATGTGATAAATATGTACATGTATATGTTATCGGTATGGCTCCAGTAATTCATTGTATTATCCGAATGTTATACATCAAACAGAACAACAGTTATTTGTAGATTATAAAAACTAAAGTTACCTAATGTTTTATCCTCAAAAAACAGAACATTTTTAGTAACCACATTGAAAATCAAACAACCACAATTCCACAACTAATTGAATTTTACTAATATTGATCTGATGTGTAAATCTTATAATTATAACAGTTTTTAGTAACGACAGAGAGCGAAACAAGACAAAGAAACAGTAACCTAACCCTAACTAGTAGTTCTTTATTATATATAGAAATTAATCTGATGTATACATCTTACAAGTATAACAGTTTTTAGTAACGATAGAGGCAGAAACAAAACAAAGAAACAGTAACCTAACCATAACTAGTGGTTCTTTATTATATATAGACATTAATATGATGTATACATCTTACAAGTATAACAGTTTTTAGTAACGATAGAGGCAGAAACAAAACAAAGAAACAGTAACCTAACCCTAACTAGTGGTTCTTTTATTATATATAGAAATTAATCTGATGTGTACATCTTACAAGTATAACAGTTTTTAGTAGCAATAGAGGCAGAAACAAAACAAAGAAACAGTAACCTAACCCTAACTAGTGGTTCTTTTATTAGTTATAGAAACTAATCTGATGTGT
>NW_013674885.1:19946-22980 GCF_000517525.1 Limulus polyphemus
AACAGTTTTTAGTAACGACAGAGAGCGAAACAAAACAAAGAAACAGTAACCTAACCCTAACTAGTGGTTCTTTATTAGTTATAGAAACTAATCTGATGTGTAAATCTTATAATTATAACAGTTTTTAGTAACGACAGAGAGCGAAACAAAACAAAGAAACAGTAACCTAACCCTAACTAGTGGTTCTTTATTATATATAGAAATTAATCTGATGTGTACATCTTACAAGTATAACAGTTTTTAGTAACGATAGAGACAGAAACAGTAACCTAACCCTAACTAGTGGTTCTTTATTAGTTATAGAAATCAATAAAAACATTTTTTTAAAAAGACGGTGAAAGCACATTAACTGAGACTAATTATTTGTTTTAGATCGTTGAAACATAAGAAGAAAACTTTCAGTAACATCATTGAGAAAAACTAGTAACTTCTCCAACCAGTAGAAACAAAACTAATGGGTGAAACTCGTAAGTGGGACGGTTTTTAGCGAAGATACAGGAAAAACAAAAACAGCACACTAAACCATTGGTTCTTTTATTGACCATATAAACTAAACTAATGCATAAATAGAAGTTTCAGTAAAGACGGTGAAAAAACAAACAAACAAACAAAGCAAGAAACAGTAGAAAAACCCTAACCACCTCCAACAAACTACAGCATTGTATAAATCTAATTATAAGAGCACGTTTTAAGAACCCGTGAGTGAACGCACGAGAGAATATGTCAACCACACTACACCTGCTCATCCTGTACCGAATAGACCTTTCGTCAAACATTGTCAGGGTGTAAATCGGAATAAATTATTAGATTACGTAATTATTATCCCTGCTGATTATAGTTCATAACCCCGTTTACCTAAGTCACGCATGTTACAAAAATGTCGTATTTTTGTATATTTGTTGTGAAATACTGTGTGTGTGTTCCTGTAAAATACCAAGGTCGACGGCTTTTTTAAACGTAACAGTTAGTTAGTGAGCGATATTTAGTGTTTATGTTTAATTCAAACGACGCCTGCCGCCATATTATGACTGATTATTTTGCCCAACTCAGGGAATGTGAAAGCCAATATACACACAGTAAAATTAACGCCGAGAAATAAACTTATGAGGATGAATAAAAAAGCAGAATTGAAGTACAGGATGTGTGAATTAATACGAATACCTTTTTGTAATAATCTTAATTCAAAGTGACTGTCGATGTTAGGTTTTTTTGTTCCAAATTGTAGCCCCCCAGACAACGCTAGAAACCGGGTTTCGATACCCGTGGTTGGCAGAGCACAGATAGCCCATTGTGTAGCTTTGTGCTTAACTTCAAACATATAAATCCAAATTGTACGTTTGTTTGTTTGTTCAAAGCTACTCGAGGGCTATCTGCACTAGCCGTCCCTAATTTAGAAGTGATAGACTGGAGGGAAAACAGCTAGTCAACATCACCCACTGCTGACTCTATTCAAATTTTGTGATTGCTCGTTACATTATAGTGTCCCTTGGCTAAAAGGCCAAGCATGTTCGGTGATTGGATTTAAATCCACTACCCACTAGGCCATGCCAGGTTCCGAACTACGTCGGAAGTGGTGACTTACTATATATGTGTGTGTGTGTGTGTGTGTGTATCCAAGCTTGCAACATCTTCTTCACAAAAAGCTGGTGTCTATGTATACTTGAAAAATACGGTATATAAAACTAAAAGTAAAAACAGGCTATAAATTAACCCAGGTTTAATGTTACTACAATTATAAAGCTAAACAACTTGTGACTTGACTAAATGCTGATATCAAATGTCTGGTAAAACTTAACTTTAAACTGTAATAATTAAAATGCCGGGCTAGGCGTGACCGATGAGTTAGCGCATGCCATGATGTGAATCCAATAATTTATGGTTCATGTCCCGTTGTCGCAAAAACACACTCCGCACTTTGGGGCCTTCTTGGGTGCAATTTAGTAGCGTCAGATCCGACTACTCGGTCAAACAGGAGTGACCCATGAACTGGCAGTAGATGATGTTGACTAGCGATGTTGTCTAGCTGTCCACTCTATAGAGTCTAGACTAGTGTTTCTCAAACGGTGGGTCTCAGCCTCCAAGGGGGTAGCGAGCAGGTTTCCATGGGGTCACGAGCTGTCTGCGCTGAGTCAACATTTGATACGAATTATGATGAACTGTTTTTTTTTTCATCCTTATAGAGATAATGTGGGGTCGCGACGACCAAAGCCCGGACGCGGGGGTCGTTCGGCCGAGAAGCACTGGTCTAGAGTACCAGTCCAAAATAATGGACGGCTGTCCGAAGATGGAGCTTGTGTAGCTTTGCGCGAAAATTCTAAAACAAATATAAGATGCAAATATTCAGCGCATATGGTAATAATGAATCTATCTGGAAAAAAAAAAATCAATTTTCGTGATAAAATATTGATTTTCACCATTTATTGAAAATTCTGTACACAGGTAGAAGAACTAGTGGTTACTATACCGTAATATTTAGATCTATAGTGATCAAATCTACTAAAAAACTTACCAACTTGGATTTACTGTACAATTGAATCTTCTGTTAAAGTTTAACTCGTACAAGAGTTTATTGAATTTCGTACAAAGCAACTCTAGGGTTATCTGTGCTAGCCGTCACTAATTTAAAAGTGATCGAATGGAGACGACTCTTGGGCCACTATTTACCAACGAATAATGTAATTGGCCGTCATATTATAATACCCCCACGGCTGAAGCAGTGAGAAGAGCACAGATAGCCCCTTCTGTAGCTTTGTGCTTAACTTGAAACAAACCAAACCAACGACTAAAAGGGCGGATGACGGAGATTCGAACCCTCGACTTGCATATTGTGAATCGAGTTCACTGACCACCAGGCCTGAACAAGAAATTCAAAAACTTATAGAATTAAAGTAAAATAATAATTTAAAATTATTTTTGGTGTTCAAAACTTGAAGATAGCGTTGATAACTGGACCAATTGTTGGTTGAGATGTTGCAAAGAAAATATCTGTCGAAGCTTTTCGTCAGACACTAATCATAGCAGAAAAGCTTCAGTA
>NW_013674885.1:23325-25280 GCF_000517525.1 Limulus polyphemus
CTATCTTGAAATAATAATGTAAAAAGTCAAGAGAGTTTCGCAGTGTTATATTCAATCTAAGTATATAAAATATTCAAGAAGAAATAAAAACGTTTTCTAATATTCGTAATAACGATGTAAGGCGTGATTCTATTTTAACAATATTGCCAGGATTTACTTGTAACTGATTTAAAACTCCCGTTGGACTTGCTACTTTCGGTAAGCTTATTTGAAAAATATGTAACAACTAAGCTACAATGTAGAACTCGAGTTGTCAAAACATGAACAACCCGTTACGTGTTGGATTTGAAACACGTTCGCGAAATAATGTGGCAAGCTTTTCCTGTTTCTGGTAAACAAAAGACAAACATATTCACCTGGTGCCTTCGAACGAGTTTGTTAAAATCTCAACATTTACACGAGAAGGCCATAACACCCCCGGTATTATATTTTTACTGTTCTTGTTGTTTTACATAAAATGTTTGAAACGCTATTTGTTTAAGATACATTAGTATTATTAGTCCTAACTCATCTGGATGATTCATGTCTTTATTAGTTGTTAGTGGTTGGGTGACTCATGCCAAATCTTTCTGATTAATCCCCCACCCCCACCACCCATATGATCGTTATTGGTTGACCACCGTCCAGCTTGCCAGCTCCTCCTCCTATAGTGGTCAGAAGGTAGTATATGTTAAACACACGACCAGTGACCCGGCCCAATTCTCGGAAGGGAGTGAAAAGAGGTGTCTGTTTCCACGTTGTCACGTGTTTTAGAATAATGCAACGCTACAAGTCGCTTGTCTATTTGTGTTCAGGAACACTGTGGTTGCGGTGGCTGTGGTTTTGTCTGTCCGTGGTAGATGCCTAGTTCCACAAGCGCTACAATCGTTGATAAACTATGTTGACCAGCTGTCGATTCGGAGACATCGCCCCGTGCCCCATACCTCAAACCCCCCAACCCATACCTGACCATTCCTCAATAGGCTTCACCAATTTTCCTTTTGATGCGTTGACACCTGAGCGATGTTACAGTTTTTCTCCGGGTGTGGTCGAACCATGGACCGGTACAAAAAAAATCATGGCTCCTTTACCTCTCGGTAAGTCGATAATACACAAAATTTATATTTGTAGTTATGTTATAGTTTTTCTAATTACTGTTTTACATGCATGGGTCAGTTTCATTTTAAATATACAGTCACTAATTTAAGTCACTAACAAGAACACCATTAAGTTCACAGCATGGACTCAACCATTCCCGTCCAAGTATAAAGCCCCCCAGTGGCTCCGCGGCAAGTCTAGGGCCTTATAACGCCAAAAACCGGGTTTCGATACCCGTGGTGGACAACTCATTGTAAACTTAACGTAAACATTGATAGCAAACTAAACAAAAACACTATGATTATAAAAAAAAATTAGTTTTATTTGTTGTTAAACACAAACCTACACAATGGGCTATCAGTACTCAACTCATTACGGGTATCGAAACCTGATTTTTAATGTTATAAGCCTCAAGACTTAACGCTGAGCCATTTTTATATTTCAGATAATAAATACCTATTGAACCGTTTACATTTAGTTACTATCTCTCTATTCTTGAACCGTTTCCATTTAGTTACTTTCTCTCTATTCTTGAACCGTTTATATTTAGTTACTTTCTCTCTATTCTTGAACCGTTTACATTTAATTACTATCTCTCTATTCTTGAACCGTTTTACATTTAGTTACTATCTCTCTATTCTTGAACCGTTTATATTTAGTTACTTTCTCTCTATTCTTGAACCGTTTACATTTAGTTACTATCTCTCTATTCTTGAACCGTTTATATTTAGTTACTTTCTCTCTATTGAACCGTTTACATTTAGTTACTTTCTCTCTATTGAACCGTTTACATTTAGTTACTTTCTTTCTATTGTTGAACCGTTTACATTTAGTTACTTTCTCTCTATTCTTGAACCGTTTACATTTAGTTACTTTCT
>NW_013674886.1:0-9761 GCF_000517525.1 Limulus polyphemus
GACGGGACAATGTGTAATTGAACTGTGGAGAGAGAATTTTGTTGAGCACGTGAGACGTTCGTTGAGAATTATAACGTTTGTTATAGCGCGACTGTTGAAATTAAGTGTATTGCAAAGTTATATTCAGAAAGAATAAACCAGTTTTATTTAAGAAAGGACTCGTATCGTAAAGTTTCTTCGGTAAGAGCTTTAACGGAAAATTAACTAACGAACGGAGGCGTAACAATACTTCTTTTTTCACCTCAAGCAGAAATTAAAATATATCCTTCACTGACACACATTGAAACCCAAATCAGACTCTTTCTAACACAGATACAGCTCATATAAGCTATTTAAAACATATCATAATCTTTCAAGATAAAAAAATACATTTTTGAATAACATAAACCATAGAGTGATTTAAATAAATTCCTTTTTCAAAATATGAATTGCAGAAGAGGCTAAACAATTAAAATGCAAAATACTATTTAAAACAGATCACAAAATATATTAGAAGGAATCTTTTAACAATGATAATAATTGAAATAAAACAAAGATGTAGAAATATCTAAAACATACAATATATACACACTCATATTAATAAATGAAGCAAAGAATACATACTAGATATACATGCCCAATGGCAACAAGAGGTCCTACTCCCTTACCTTATCCCCATTAGCAGATCCTTGAGTGCTATTGTTGTTCACCACTGTTGCCTGGATGGTATCTCAGCTCACAAGTGGAAGAATCCCTTTTTGGGCCATGATGGAGATATTGCCCTCTGCTAAGACTGTTCTTTCTTTTTGTTATACAGGACCCAAGCCTCTGTTGAATAGGTCTCATCTTTTGACAATGCCTATGAGTAGGGGAATCTGCTGCAGTGTGGGATGGTCAATAATACCAATAGAGCTTAGTGGTTGGGAGTGTTACACTCAGCTGCTGCTGGAAGGTTTCTCAGGATCTCTTCAGTAGTGGCTTGACTGCTGTCGATGAGGAGGTCCCTGATTGTTGTATGGTCAGTTGTATTACTGGATTAGCTGTTGAGGTCGATGCACCTATTCTGATATTGAAGGTCATTGCAGTCAGTGTTGATGATGATGAGACTGGTAGCAAGGCCTTCTTAAGGTGACTGGCTTTAGTCATTGGTAGTGGTTTTGTCCACTGGAGCTGCCACTATAATTAGTAGTGTAGCTGTCAAGTTTAAGAATATTTTCCCTATCCTCCTGGTAGTCAGCCATCCCCTGAAGTAACCTTAACTCCAGGAAGGTCTCCTCACTTTCATTATGTAGTGGTCTTGGTGGAGGTGGGTGCACATCTGGCACCTTTGTTTTGCTGTTGATCAACATTCTCTAACAGGACACCAAAGGGGAAATTTCTGATGCCAAGACATCTCTATTTATTCTTCTTGACTGTTGATGTTATGGCAGTTGGCAGTTGTGGCTGAACCACTGGTAGGTTTCACTCAACCAACATAGAGATGATGTTTGGCTTATCCATGGTGAATTCCCCCATTCTTTCTGATAAGGACTGGGACTCTTAGGAAGTGAGCCCCTTCGAATGGGCTGGTTGGCCCTCTGAGACTTCAGAGTGAGCTTGAGAACTAACTCTGCAAGTAACGCATGTTCATTCATAAGTTCTACCAGGTGAATGGTCAGGTTGACTACAGGCATCTTTGGGTCAGTATGGAAGTCCATCTCCTTACTAAACAGAAAATACTGGGTGTATTATTGCTTGTTAGTACATCTACCCCTAGCACCTGTTAAATTCTTGCTCCACAGGCTTCATTGCACCTGTGCTTAACCAATAACTTAATAGCCATGTTGCTTCCTTTAGCCATTTATGTGACAATGGCCATTGCACCTATCCTTTGATTCAAATCCATTCTATCTACAACCAACTGGTTGTTATGTAAACATATCTCAGTTCCAGTAGAAAACAAATGTTGTCAAGACTGCAAATCTGGCTTATACATACGCGTTGATACAAGTTACATGACATCAACCCTTACTTTGAAAAGAATCTTTTCATATTTACAATGTCTTTCTTTAGAGACCATCTTCCAGTTACAAGCTTAGAACTAGATAGGTGTTACTTTTCACCTCCCTCCTAGTAAACTAACACCCTGCCTTTTCATGTATCTTAAATGCACATTGTACTAAAACAATGTTAAAAAAATATTTAGAAAACTGTGTGCTTTTAAAACATTTTCAATCTGCACCAAGTTTATGTCTGTTGTGATAAAATATACGTTACTCATACCAAAAACAACAGATAAAACTTGTTTTCTCTCATATATAGTGTGAGTCTGTCAGTTATTCTTGTCCTTCCATGAATCAGTTCATGTCAAAGATTTCGTCATCAAAGTTGAAACATTCTCTCACCAGTATTAATGAGAATAACAGGTACACTGCATCTTAAATTAATACCTCACAGGCCAGCAATCACAATTAACTCCATATGATGAAGTCTTAACATCCAGATCAAACACTTTAATTTCTATCCATATATGGCTTAATAGTTGTGTTCTTTGCATAATTGATTCACATGTGTTATTAAATTCACAACATTCATGAATAACTTCATGTAATGTTCCTACATGTTCACACATTTATATTTATTGATACATATAGATATATTAACCATTATTTGTCATTCCATACGCTAATAACTTACTTCATAACTGTCTCCACTTTCATTTACTTTCTATTTACTACTACTCAGTAAAAGCAGTATAGTAGTGTGCTACCTTCTAAGAGCCTTTTTAGACATTGTGAAAGGAAGAATAACTAATTAAATTCAGTGTAAAATTTAATTTTTCAGCCAAAATTCTCATAAAGATTAATACTGTGCTGTTAGTACAGTATATGTGAATAACTTATATGCCCCTCAGGAAAACTACAAAATATAGAGAGAAGAGAATGGGGTATTCTCTGTAGAGTTCTTGTCATTCAGCTAGTTCAGGTGAGTGAACCTCACTAAATGTCTCTGATTTTTTTCCCTTGGAAAAATCATTCACTAACTCAGAAAACAAGGGTTGCAAAGCTTTTGAACTTATAGCCATCATTTAGTTGTGCAAGCTCTTGATGGTTGAGGTATTGCATATACTAACCCCAGATGTTTAATATGTTAATCAAGCAGCAATCGTTCATCATCCTATAAATATCTCTTACAATAAAACTCTACTCGTTATCTTGGAAAGAGTTGCAAAGCTTTTTCAGTGAGAAGCAAACCACCTTAATTCTAAATAACTGAGTGGTAATCATACAATGTACTTTACAATACCACCTAATAGCTCACAAAGAAAAGGTTGTAATACCTTTCAGCTGAATTTTCAGACTCTTAGATATCATATTCAGTTGTACAGACTAATGATACACTAAGCATTACATCTGTTGGCACCAACCATCCTAGTTTTGTGGTAAGCAGGTGGAAGTCACACATTGTAGTGCATATACTGTAAGATGAACATCATATGATAGTTTGGAAAGTAAGGGTCGCCTTTTACTTTCACTCAGTAATCCTACAATCAGTGATTATTATAGTCATGATGACTAGGTTTTAATCATAAGCAGCAGTTATGTAGACATTTATAGTTGTGTCTCGCTTCTAGGTCCAATGATTTCTGGTCTAACTCATCCACATATATACTCTCAGCACTTCTTTCTTCATTTACAGGATCAGTGTAGGATAAGATGAAGTCTTGTCCTATTAGAACCAAGAGGCTTTCATTCTGATGGCACATAAAAAAGGCAAGCCCAATCTCCACTTTGGTATATTTGTTCTTTCACTCTCTTATTGTAGCAACTCTTTTATGATATGGTGTCCTTTCCTTATTGTTGATATGCAAATTCGTGTGCATCAACCATGTAACAAGTTCTTGTGGACATTTGCTATAGTTGGAGGACCATACATCACACCAACAGAGAGCAAGACTTGTTTGCTGGACATTAGCATATTCAGTGGACATCTTATTGATTTCTGCTCAGTTGTGCAATACACTCGCAATTAGATAGGGTAAGTGTATATCTCAGTCAGAGATAACAACTTTAGAAAACATATAGTTGATAGTCTATGTCACCTATGTTCCACTAAATCATCATCCTGGGGGTGATAAGGCATAGTGTACATCTTCACGACACCCAACACTTTACACAACTCAAAGAACAGTTGGCTGCCAAAGTTAGCTTCCTGATCTTCAGGTGCTCTTAACTGGGCTACTTAGTGCTCTGCCAGCACAAAAACAATGGGCTGTTCAGGCATATTGTCTAATGGATAAGCCTCAGCCCACATTGTAAGGTAGTCTATAACCACGAATATATACAAGTGACCGTTCCATCTCTAGAAATGAACAAACAATATCAACAGAACATCACATGTACCTGGTGATATTGTAACGTTCTCTCCCTCATGCACTTGCACATTCCATTTTTCCTGGGGTTGAACTGTCTGACATTTGATAACTCTACAGTGAAACAACAGTTTACCAGTTACTTCCATTGTGTGTCTATCCCAAGAATAACAATGCAAGAATCGAGGTCTGCAACACTTACTTTTGTTCTGTAAGCAAAGCTTCCTAGAAATAGTTTGAGCATGACCTCTCCATTAACATGTAGTTTATCTCCATCTGCCAGTATGAGTTGTAGTTTTGCATGGAGTATCTGATATAGTGCAAGATCTACCAGTGCTTTAGCCACTATTATGTCATTCACAAACTCTATTATTCATCCTTATGCACTGTTAGGCACACAAAAAGACCCATCCAGCCATGGAACAGCTTAATTGATTACCACACTCTTTGGTTTGTTCATTACAGGTCTCCTCTAATTTACCAGAGCTGTAACAACAGCAATAACCACCTGCTGTTGACTCTCTTGCACCTGTTTCATCTACCTTACTAATTAGCAAGATATGAGCAGTTTATCCAAAAGCTACACATCCAAATATGTTTGCTCCTCTCTTCCAAAATGATATCCTAGAGGAGGTATCAGTAGTATAGATTGCAGCATCTAAACCATGGAAGGACCGAGAAGGACTTGTCCATTCACAGGATACTAGCATAACATTTCCAAGATGTGTGGGTGGGTGATTAATCCTCAACAGACTTAAATGTGGCAAAATTTGGGTTTCTGGGTAGAATTGTTATTCTAAGTTGAAGTCACTGGAGCTGCTACTTGGTTTGAAGTTACCACTTTGTAAAACATAATGACAGAAATTGCCTCATTAAGGTTAAGAACCCAGATGGTGCAACATTACCTCTAAATTGCTCTGTTTTCTACCTGATCAAAACTCCAACACAACTCGATAATGACTGTCTCACTGTCCCACAGTTGCTCCTCACTTAAGTGCTGAATTGAATCTTGGGCTGGACTGTCTAAACTCAGTACAAGGCATGGCACAGCTTGTTCGGGCAGTTACCTGTCTGAAATGGTACAAATTCGCTTTTGCTGTATCCTTGAATGTTAGAAGAGTGATTTGCTTTACCTCACTCACAGGTAATTGTAATCTTCTAGTTATCACCTGATGAAGATGTCATCAGCATATTAGGTACAGTATTGCAAGTACTATCAATGACTCCAACACTCTGGTGAGAGGTAGGCTCGTGCTCTGGGGTAGTTGAACAACAAATAGTTATTGACAGCTAATCCATTACCCCTGCACAACCTCATGGCCCTCAGTAATCCATGGTTGTCTTAACAGTATACTTCCCAGCTCAGAGAGGCTCACCTCTACCCCATGGTTTATTTACTTTGCCATTCAGTGTCTTCTGGTAAGATAGCTCCTGTTTTTGAACATTGTCCACCAAAGGCAGCTCCAGTCTCTGTTTAATGTTCTTGGATGGACTTGACCAGAGATGGGAGGGGGGTTTCACTGGTTGTCATAAGTCTAGGAGTCATATACAGATTAACCCATTTAGACTCTGACTCACCAAATACCATACCACCTCAATAATCCTCTCCCCCCAGTGGCACAGTGGTATGTCTGTGGATTAACAACGCGAGAATCCGGGTTTCGATACCTGTGGTGGGCAGAGCACATATAGCCCATTGTGTAGCTTTGTGATTAACTACAAACAAACAAACAATAATCCTCAGTCATCTATGTTTCCCTCACATTAAGGCCACTCTTCAGGGGAAAAACATGAATAGCCATTTTGGGTGACTCTTCTTCCTGAGTCATTGCTGTAATAAAAATGAAGTCATGGATTTCTCTGCAAAGGCAAAAATCTAACATTCAGGAGATGACTTCTCCTAAGTCTCAATAACTCACTCATACTACCATCTCCCTTCAGTGACTGACTTTTCTTTATCTTCATAAGCCCTTCTAGTTGTGTAAAGACCCACTTCCATCCTTAACTAGCCTTTTTAAAGTTAAAGCACGAAATATCTAGTAAAAGGCAGGGCACACTTCAGCAGAAACAACAAACTATACAACATGATACTCTGGTAGGTACAACACTAAAGATTTCTTCTTTCTAGCTACTCTGTGATATACACAGGTCAAACACAATTAACTTAAGAGTGACGGGATTGGTCCATAGAATAATAGGAGATTCAATCAGGATATTTATTATATAGTAATACTGAATATTTGAGTCTGAGAAAGAAAGATACTGGACATAATGTAATGAAAAATATCTATTCATTCATAATCAAAATGTGTTCACCTGCTGTTGTTAAATTGTCACTGAATTCATACACCTGACTGTTTAAATCCAATGTTCCCTCACAGGTAACATCAGCTTTAGACAGAGTGACCAGCACCATCCACGTGACTAGTCATTTTCACTCAAGCATAGAAGAGGCTGTAACCTTGAGGTACTACCTGAACTACCATTGAAGGACACTGACAATCTTGCACAACATGCAAGCATTACAGCAATATTTCATGGATAGGATAAGTACTATCTCCTACAGATCAACAAAGGAAGAAATCACGAGATGAATGGGTTTCTCGGCCACACGTTATGTGAAACCTGCACAAATCCAGAATAAATTATGAATTCAGAATAAATACTATAAATATATAACAAGATATAAACACAAGGCATATTTATATACTATACTGTATCTAGTGTATTCTTTTGATTACTTTTATATGAAGTTCATGTTCTAAAGGATTGATGAAGTATATAAAGCAAGTACATCCTTTAACAATGAAACGGTTTTTGATGGACTTCACAAATTTATGTGTTGCGCTCATTGACTCTACATCATTCACAGGGAATTAAAGCACTGGTTATAGTCATGATAGCAATGAATATATTTTTTTAGCATGGTGGTGCTCTACACAGCAGTATAATATCTACACTGAATCAGATTATCGGTCTCACAGGTAATAGGTGCAAGTAAACATTAGAGAAAAAACATTATTATTATATTTGAGAATGTAATATTATAAATACAACAAAATCAGAGTTTATGTTGAAAAGTTTGATTGTGAAATTATATTTACAAATGAACTTAGCTGTAGCAAACTTTTATTGAATACAATATTATGAACAAAAAGGAACCATTTTGTCTTTCATCCTCAGGCTTGTATTTAGAATGTTTAAAAGGGGGTTTTCTAATTTGTTAGATCAAAAGCTAACACATATTATGAGAAGCACAATCAACATGCAAAGCACTTGTAAAAAAACAAAAAAAAATAGGTGCTATGAGATTAAATCTGGAAACAATTTTGTGTGAAATAAGCTTAACAACTGCATGGCTTTCCACATAAAATCCACAAACATCCAATGATAAGTCAACAAATCATCATTCTGTTGTAACACTGCACGAGTAGCTAGACTTAAATTAGCATAAATATGTATGTTTTATTATAGTAAAGTACTGTACTATCTACATGCAGAGTAGTTATTAATTGTTAAGTTATATTACTAATTTAAACAACTCTGTATATTAGGTTTTATAGGGCCGAATTCTTTACAGTAGGTGTCTGTAAATTGTTGACGATAAATTCGAACAATAAACAGACAACATACAATCCACTTACTTTAAAATAATATATTCAAAACAAGTCAAACGTATGTACAAAAATTCTTTACATTATAGGATATCACAGTTGTATCCGAAACTCTAAACAATTCTCTTTTTTGTTGTTGTTGTTGTCAAAAGTCCACATAGGCTAGTTCAGTTACTTTAGACATCAAAAGACGAATTATTTACCTCTTCTCTGTTTCTTACTACACAGTCTATGGTACATTCACTTATGTTACTCTGTGGGTTACCACAGTTGTATCCAGAACATCAAATAATTGTCTTTTTTTTCGGCAAAGTCCGCAAAGATGGGCTCAATTACTTTAGAACTCCCTTTGATAAGACAACGTGTTCTCCTTTATCTCTGTTATTACAATACCCTGTGAAACTCACTTTAAACATTGCCCAACAAGTCTAAACTAACAATCACGCAGTCTAACTTCACTTTCACTAACTTAAAGTTTCTGACTTAACTTGCGCTAATTTGGTTGCCTATATATACATTGCCCAATTGAGTCCTCAATAGCTTTTTACTTGCATTACCAGAAACTGTCCGTCTTCATGTTCTTGTAGGACTATTGCCCCAATTCCAATGCCTGAAGCATCATTCTGAACGGCTTGTTGAAGTCTGGCATTCTAAGTACTGGCAAACTTCCCAACACGTTCTTTAACTTCTGGAATGCCATCTGCTATGGTTGTTCCCACGTCACCTTGTTGGATTGACCTTTCTTGGTCCGGTCAGTCAATGGTGCAACAATTTCAGCACAGTTTGGAATGAACTTCCTGTAGGATTCTGCTAACCCCAGGAAGGATCTGACTTGCTGCTTGGTCGTCAGAGCCAGTTCATTTTGTACCACCTTGCCCAACTTGTGTCCAACAGACTGCAGCACAGAATAGCCAAAGTAACAATTCAATGGTCTGATGGTCAGACCTGTCACCCTCACTCATCTGAAGAGCTCTCTAAGTTTGTTCATGTGGTCTTCCCATCTGGCTGTGTGTGTCAGAATGTTGTCTACATAATACTCGATGTTGGTGGTTTTATGCAATATCCTTCTCATCATGCAGTTGAATGTTGCTGCTGAGTTGACTAACCCAAATGATATCCTTTTAAAGGTAATCACTCACACACTAGCTAACTTCACTTTCATTAACTAATTTTTTCTGTCTTCCTTAACTTGCTGTATCTGCACGTATTTATAATACGCAACAGAAAAATCTAGAACTGTCTAGCTCTCTAGTAGCAACAGTATTAAACATAACTAGAAAAACTTGAAAGCTTTGAGTAAGATGACGTCAACAATATTACTGAATCCTAGTACAACAGTCAAACTGCATACACAACGTACGACTTGTACAGAGTTACGTTACAAACTTGGTATAACTATTACTTTTAAAATAATTAACTTTTAACACTCATATTATGAAACTAAATAATCATTAAGTATTAAATCACTAAATAATAACTATTAAGCTAAACAGTCTTGTATATCCAACAAAAACCAAACTCAAGATTATAACAAATTTCTGCATTAGCTAGGTATCAACAGGAAGATAATACTGTTACGTCTCCGTCGTTAGTTGATTTCCCGTAACTTCGTTCTGACGAAACTTTAGCGACACAAGTCCTTACTTAATAAAACTGGTTTATTCTTTCTGAATATAACTTTACGATACACTTGGATTCAACATTCGCGCTAAAACAAACTCTATAACGAACTTCAACAATACTCTCTGACTGCAGTTCAATTACTCACTACCAACACACACATATTGTCACGTCACGCCGTGACCATCTTATACATA
>NW_013674886.1:9782-10474 GCF_000517525.1 Limulus polyphemus
ACTAGTCACGCGACCTCGCTGACGCAACAATACCTTGATTTGTAAATGAGAAGCTAGTCATCAAACTGAAGAGAAAAGTAATCAAGAAACTGTTCAGAAGTGTTAATCTAGCAGTGGAAGCTTGAAACTAAAAAAGAGAGATATCTTAGTGGACAAATATAAAAAACTTTCAGAGTCTTGTGATACATAATTACATGGAGCTAAACCTCAAATTCAATAGTGTTGGTTAAAAACAGTAGATTCTGAGCATTAGAAACTAAAGAAAGTAATTAAGGTAAGTTTTACATTTATCAGGAACAGAAATAATTGCTTACTGAAGTTAGAATAATAATAAATTTTCCAAGAAAAATCAGTCGCAGCATCAAGAAGATGAAGCTAAATAAGATTTTGAAAAAACTGAGGCAGATGATAATAGTTGAGGTTGGAAAACTTTAACAAGATTCTTCGATTACATCTATATCAAAATATGGAATAGAAAATCCATCACTGGCACTAATGAGGAGTTACAAGTTGTAGATGAGTGATATTTGGCCTGATGTTATCCCCTGTTGCGTCATCGAGGTCACGTGACTGGTGTGGCGCCCTCTAGTTTCTAGAACTATCTTGTTCTTTCAGGAATGCTCTAGTATTTACTAGATATAGGGTAGTCGGGTATATATAAGAGGGGGACAACGTGACGCGGTAATGTGTGT
>NW_013674886.1:10979-16552 GCF_000517525.1 Limulus polyphemus
AACAGTATACTGTTTACAATTGATTATATATGCCTGTCATAAGCCTATTATATTTTTAACACTACATTCTTTATCAGGTATTTTCAAAAACTAGAAGAGTACGCTGAATGTTTGAAAGAGGGCGTGTGTCTGATTTGCGAGATCAAAAGTCAACACATTTTTGTGAAGCATTATCATCATGTTAATGATACAGAGTTCTGGGGGGTATGTTCTCAGAGAAAATTTGTAAAAATAGGTGCTATGAGATTAAACCTGGAAGCAATTTTGCATGAAATATAGCTTTAACAGTTGCATGGCTGTTCACATAAAATCCGCAAACATCCAAAACGTTAAATACCATAGGCGGCTGTGCTATAACTATACAAGCATAATTTTTTAAATAACAAAAATAGGAGGTTCTGCGAAACCCTCTTCGTACGTGAGTGAGAGGGTATATTAATATTATCTTAATCACACTATAATCATTATATTCAAAATACAAACATACTCAAATTCAACGTGCTCTAGTTAGAAGTTGAGTTAGCGCTATAATCAATATAAGTAAAAATTGATAGTTCAACTAAACGATAGACAGAATAATGAATAAATGGTAAACAAAACCAAAGCAAAATAAAAGTAGAATTCTCCATCTCGCAAGGTTAACTAATTTTCTCATGCTTTTATATCACAATATTTATTTCCATCAAATCTCACGAAAATTCCAGATGTCACGTCAAATATAGACACTTAGAAATCTTCTAGGCGTCACACGTCATCATTAAATCATACCGAAAACTCTCTCTAGTAAACAATACAAAACATGTAAATTAAAATGTTGTTGTAACGTTGATTTTGCATTGACGGGTTTTTAAAAATTATTTGATTAAGATAATGCAAAGTCCATTATATAACAATAACAAATTCGTTTATTTTCTTCTTTGACGTTTGTTACATGTTACTATCACTTGTACACAGTTGTAGGCCTATTCACAAATAACGTTTTAACTTTCAACAGAAATATACTCTGCTAATGGTACTATATCACTAACGTACAAATAAACTAACAAACAATTTCATAGCTGTTTGATCGAATAACTAAATGTACTCGATAACTGACAATGATCTAAATATTTCACTAACTTCTCAATCATTGAACAAATTGGCACTCATAATGCTTAGAAACGGCTTGAATGGATAATGAAGAAACTCGAAATTGACACTCAATGATTCACTGATTCTTGTATTTATAATTCGTTCTTATTTGTAGATATTTGGGAAGTCCCTTGATTATTGTCATCCATTGATTATTGTCAAACATTCTGGATATTCTAGGACTACTTTGATAAATGTTCTAAATCTAGCGTCATTATTATGTTAGGAGCTCCCTCTAACAAACAACCAAATTAAAACAAATGAAAATATAGCTTCAAAAATATTAAAACATATCTTACAACAATATATAAATGTGTCAATATAGTTCATCGATGTATAAATTTACTTTATGTGTACAATGTATTACATTACTGGTTGAATGTGTGCAAATTATCACTAGGCACAGTGGTGCTTAGTATGTAGAGATGGACCAAGAAAAAAAATGGCTGCCGCATTCAATCTATTACTGTATGATACATATAAGTAACTGCTAAAGTTGAATTATAACTTTATTTGAGCACCTAATTGCCATTATCGAGTGTTTCACAGTTTGTATAACAGTAGTATTATTCTATTATATTATTCTGTTCTTCTACCACACGTGTTTTTGTGGGAAAATAACAAAAAGGAAAACTACTAAAAAGCAATGAGTTCAGTTTATAAGCATATATTATTACTTCCATGTTTCGTAAATAACAGTTTTATTTCTGGTCGCTAGATGAAAGCATAAATCGTTCTTATTGATATCTACCAAAGCAATTTCAGTAAAAAGAAAGAATAATCTAGATTAATATTCAAGGTATTAAGGAGATCAAGTATTTATGCAACAGACAGATCTGTGTACAAGTTATTGATGTCTAAATTTAAAAACACTAGTTTGTTAATCATGAAAACAATACATTATATAGCGATCTACTTTTCTTCAAATTTTCAGTGTGGTCGAACCTGGCAGCTATATGTGTATG
This sequence comes from Limulus polyphemus, assembly GCF_000517525.1. Lineage (NCBI taxonomy): Eukaryota > Metazoa > Arthropoda > Merostomata > Xiphosura > Limulidae > Limulus > Limulus polyphemus. The sequence goes on from NW_013674886.1 coordinate 13,076, forward strand.
CGTGGTATCATAGGATTTCCTCTGTATTAATCGACATGACTCTAGCATGTAGTGGAGTCGATTGTATACACATGCAATGAATTGGGGGTGAAGTTGGAAAGCGTTGGTTCTGTAAATATCCCATCCCTACATCATATATAATTTTTACAATTTTTTCTTTTACTGCTTGTAAACATTGCATTCGGTGCTGTATATACTCTAGTCGTTACCCTTGAGAAAATGTTTACATGTCTTGATATTCTTCTTGGAGTATTTTTTTGTGGAAGTTCTTATTATTTTAAAAGTTTGCTACTTTCAGTTTCCGAATGTAAATACAAGTTTTTCCGTCAGTTAAAAAGATTGTAAGATAATTATTATCATAAATTGGTAATTATATTATCTATATCTGGAAAGAGAAAAAACTTCTAGGCAATCTTATAAACAACATCCGCTATTATATTGCATCTTCGGACACCTAACTCATTATATCATTATGTATTATCAACTGAATACAGTTTTAATTTTAATACCACGTTAGTCGGAAGTTGGTGATATCGTGTTCAAAACTCTTTGTGATTAGTTTGTATAGTCTCAAATAACAACAAACTCATGAACTAAAATATTTATAAAATTAAGTCATACGAAATCATCTTTAGTACAGATTATATGACTGTAAGAAACAATGCAGTTATAGAAATACTTTCTATAAGTTTACATTCTACAATAAATACAACAATATTCGTATTTAAGACGTTAATTAATTCACTCTAAATTAAGCGCGCAACCAACTTACATTCACCCCCCTCCTTCCAAGTCGGATAGTCAAATATATTAGTTAATCTCGTACTCTTGATTCGAGTTCTGATTGGTGGCATATTCGTAGAATAGCCCTTTGGCATTTTGTAAAGTACGGTTTTAACCGGAATCTCTTGGAATTTTTAGTATAAATTTCAGTGACTGCCTGTACGTAATAATTGGTGAGGTTATTAATTTGATTGAAAGTTCAAAAATGGCTGGTAAGAATATAGGTAAATAAATGTTATTACTCACATTTGATATGTATATTGTTGTTGACTTAAAACTGAATAGCGTACGTAATCAGTATAGTTCGGCCTGTTGATAAATTAATTTTAATATGTATATTGTTGTTGACTTAGAACTGAATAGCGTACGTAATCAGTATAGTTCGGCCTGTTGATAAATTAATTTTAATGTGTATATTGTTGTTGACTTGGAACTGAATAGTGTAGGTAATCAGTATAGTTCGGCCTGTTGATAAATTAATCTTAATATGGATTGTTGAAATAGAACATTAATATTATACTTAACTATACTCGACTTTTTATTTAACCTACTAAAAAGAAAAAAAATACTCTTGATGGTTTTGACAAGTTGTAGCATCTTTTAACGTAGAGGGATAATATCGTTCGGCGCACCACTTAAGACCGCGATGTATTCGGAATTCTCGTTTTAAACTTTAACTTAAATTGTATGCTATGGTTAGTCTTGTAATGTTTAATAAAACTCTTAGGTTCAGTGCAACTAACTAAATTTTACAAGGCTTCTTAAATTAAGTAAAACTACTATACATTTCTCTAGGTAAGAAGACTGCTGTTAAACAGCCACCTAAGCAGGCGGTAAGTAACTATGTTAAAATACTAAAGATAGGTCTTTGTATTATAGTTATACTTTAAAGTCTCGAAGTTGTTGAATTACTAAACTATAAAAGATTCATACTTTAAAAGTGTACTTTTCAGTTAAATATTGTATAGGACAAACATCATTACAGGAAACTAATGGTTTTTTTTCTTTTCCTAATAATAGGAAGTTAAGAAACCTAATCAAAAGAAAAACGAAGCTGAGAATGAAAGTACAACGAAGAAAGGAGAAAAAGGTTTTTATTTTATCGTTAGTTTATTTTATTAGTTCCTAGAAGAAGTGTCATTTTGGACGACAGGGGGGGGGGCGGCCATCTCTATTAATCTCTGAAGGGGGTCCAAAATTACAAATTCTGCGAGATATTTCTTGTCGGGCGAAGTTAACCTGCATGCAAATTACTCTAAACCATAAGCCCCTCTCCACCAGCTAAATCTGTAAGTACGCGAGATCCGTATTGTTTTTTTTTCCCTCCCACCAGGCTATTTGTGAAATAACTAACATTTTTATTTTTTTTCACTTTCAGGAAAGGTTAAGAAAACAAAATGAAGACCTTCAATTGGAGGTGAGTTTTTTCTTTTTTTCTTTTAATATAAAATTCCGTAATTTCCCTATTGCTGACATTTATTCCGTAATTCTTTTTTTTATTTTATTTTTCCTTTCAGGCAGAACCATCTTGTTTCGAACTTTCTGTGGAAGTCAACCATCCAGTTCCATTAGTTTCTATTACTTTAAATTAATTATTGTATTTATGTTTATGTATTAAAATAAAAGTTTACTTTTAAATATGCTTTCATCTTATCGCACATCTCTCTAAAATCTCCACTTTACTCTTCTACTAAAGTAATGTATTTATTAAAGAACTTCCACTACAGACGTTCATTTCTATTTAAAATTCGTATTTAAATAGTTCCTCTGATATCACCAAGCGACGTTTGATGTCTAAACAACTATAAATGTATACTTTTAAAAACTTAACTAGATTCTATAACCACAGTGGTAGAGAGTACGATCATCTCTCTTGTGGTTATTTTTAATGTCTTTCATTTAAACTATCGTATCTGTCGGTGTTATAAACTCGTGACTTTTGTAATGGAGCTTTAAAAACACATCGGTGAAAACATCGCAGAACTACATATGTTACTAAGCTTGTTTGACAAGGTATCATGAAACTGAAGTTTTGGGTATGAGTATTATTTAGAAATTTATAAACAAATCCTAGTGATCTGAAACTAATAAGCGTTATTGTTATTATTGTTACGTCTCCGTTTGTTAATTAACTGTTCGTAACTTCGTTCCGACGAAACTTTAGCGACACAAGTCCTTACTTAATAAAACTGGTTTATTCTTTCAGAATATAACTTTACGATACACTTGATTTCAACATTTGCGCTAAAACAAACTCTATAACGAACGTTAATTTCAACAATACTTTCTCACTGCAGATCAATTACTCACTACCTACACACACTTGTGTCCCGTCACGTTGTCACCCTCTTATATCGAGAGAACGAGTAAAGTGACCTCGCTGACGCAACATTGCCCCTCCTTAGTATTGTTCTTCCCGAACAATAGCCACTTACAATTAACAATAACTTAATTAAATGTACAGAATTACAATCTCAAAATTACAATTCAATAAAGTCCTAATTTTACGGGACGTATCTTCTTCCGTACTGGTCTCCGTCTCGTTGTCTTCTGCTTCATGTGTGGTTCATCAGTAAATGTCCTATCATCGGTAACAGTCACATCAGTGGTAGTAACTTCATCAAAAGCTTCATCGTTTCCCTTCTCAAAACTGAGTAGAATTTCTTCTTCAACGTTGGCTTTTTCAGGTGACAC
>NW_013674886.1:17463-20704 GCF_000517525.1 Limulus polyphemus
GGTCCCTCTCCTGTTCTGCCCTGATATCTATCTTTCAGTTTGCTTGACTTCAGCTTGACGGCACCTAATTATTTCAACCTCTCTTTTAACAGTTACCGGAACTTGGCCTTCGTTATTCCTAAACATCATTTTATCAAAATCAATTGCAAACTTTCTCGGTAGTAGATAGTCCAATCCTAAGATGCATTCATCTTCAATGTCAGCCAAGTATACTTTCTGTCTGTCCTTTATGCCCATGAGCTCAATAGTTACCCACACTGGTCCCAACCAATTCGCCGCCGTATTTCAAACGTGCAGAGATAGGTGTGATAATTTAGAAACATTTTATTCAAAATAACGAAATAATTTAAAGAGGAGAACTTAATTGTGTAAAATATTAATATTGTTTGTAGTTATGCTCAAAGCTACACAATGGGCTATCTGTGCTCTGCCCACCACTGCTATCGAAACCCGGTTTCTAGCGTTGTAAGGCCGCAGACATGCCACTGGGGGCATCTTAATATTCCTGTGCATATCAACAAGAGAAAGTGTGGAGCTTGTCTGTGCATGTTTAATATTAACAAGAGAAGGTGTGGAGCTTGTCTGTGCATGTTTAATATTAACAAGAGAAGGTGTGGAGCTTGTCTGTGGTTATGGTTTTATTTATTGTTCATTTATCATTCCTTCTATCGTTTAGTTTAACTATAAATTTTTAGTTACATTTAAAAAGCTAATTCACCTTAAAAATAATCACGTTTATTTTGAGTATTTTGCACCAGATTCCCCTAGCGGTGACGTACAGATATCATTAATGTTGCACAAGAGTTTGTAAATTATGTACAGACACTTTGTAATCTCGTGATCTAACAAGTGAACAAAAACTCTACATTGAGATGTAACAAGTTAGTTCACCAGATGTAGCTGAACAGTATTACTGTTGATTATTAATGGTTGTTGTTAATGATTTTGTAGTTTAAATACGGAATATCGTTATTTTGGAATTTTTTAATTTGTCTAGTTTTTGTTCCCGATTCCTTTATTGATAGATATATTTATTAATCTAACAGTCCTTGTTCGGGCGCCATTGTAACTCGCCGCTTCAACCAGGATTGAACAACAACAAATTGTTATACTTTGATAACCACAGAAATCTAAAGTGTGACTTTCAAACAATTGAAATATAAAGTTAATAACTTACCAAAACACAGTAAAGAAACATGTTAATGAAAAATATAACATAAATCCAGTTTAATATGTATTAAATGTTTATTTAATATATAAATCATTTGAAGCTTTGTACTGTCAGTTACAATTTGTTTTAGTGGAACACTCCTGAAGAAGCTGTAAAGCGAAACGTTGGGTGTCCAATTAAAGAAAAATAACAAATATAGATATAGTGTTATAAAGTCGTTTATTTCTAGTATTAAAATATTATTTTACTACAAGTTCAGTTTTACGTTAAGGAAGAATATTTTTAAAATAGATACGACGTTTTGATCACTGATGCAATAATTATCAAGTACACAAATTTTAATTGCAAATAATACCAATGTCTTATCACAAAGTAAAAAAAAAAAAAAAAAAAAGTTAAGTTCGCTCTACACCAGGGGGCCATTATGGTAGAGTTCGTTGTGTTCAAAATGTTATTTATTAATTACGATACCATAGCAACCAAACAAACACAGAAACCGTTGTAAGCTGTACCCGCTTACCTGTCTGCAGCACGAGGATTATTCTGTTTGGGTGAATAGAATGTTTTTACTGGATGTTTTATTATTATTCAACATTTATTTACTGAAATGATTTAGCTGTGATTAAATATAATGTATGATACTAATTATTTCACAAAAAACTAAATTTTCATTACTATATTATATTAACTTTTGTTTATAAACACGTATCAGCAGAATAGGCCTAACAATGTCCCTACAGGAGAAGTTTTGACAACGCTATATTCGCTTATATTGGCTATGGGCATCCGCAAGGGGGGAGGGACACCTTCCTTGGATTAATAAATTAGCGTTTCCCTTGTTATAGCTTTGATATCATTTTAAGATTTTGCCCCCTTTGTAACATATCCTGTGGATGTCTATGATATAGGCTATAATTCTATGTTATCAGATCAAATTGATATTATTAATCATTCTCATTATTATTATAATCTGTAGCAATTTGTATAGTATAGTCTCTGATTTGTGTATCCAAAAATCAACAATTTTGACAATATTGTAAAGATATTGAATGGTATATGAACAAGATCAGTAACAACGTTTACAAGATGAATTTACAAAATGGTTTAGGAAAAAGAAAAATGGGTTAAAGTTAATAAGAGCTTCATTAACAATTTGGATCATCATATTTCAGAGAAGCTCCTTTTTCACTTTTAGTTTTCTTTCAAGCCTCTTTTTGGAAACCCTTTGACCTCTTTCACTTTCTAACCTTCTTTCAACGGGTACCTTATTATGGTTACATCAACATTGATCGCATTTATTGAACTTGAAACAATTTTTAATTTTACAGTTACGAATAATAGGAGGCACAGGAACACACGAATTTTGGGTTGCGTGTTACATTTATTTTGTAAGTTTTAAAACGGCAAATAAAATAGAAAACCTACTCAAATCGTTTATAAACACAAAGCTATATAATGGACAATATGTGTGATGTGTATATATATTGTTTTATGTGTTTTCGTGTTAAACGCTACGAAGCTTGAATGTATATTCTGTTTGATGTGTTGTAGTATCATGTTACATGCACCCCTGTGGCACAGCAGTAAGTCTGTAGGCTTATAACGCCCAAAACCGGGTTTCGATACCCGTGATGGGCACAGCACACAGCCCATTGTATAGCTTTGTGCTTAACAACAAAAAAGGAGAATTTCGTTATATATCACGTGATTTGATGTACATTGTTTAATGTGCTGTGTTATCTTGTGAAATACTACGAAGTTAGGATGTATTTAAGGTGTTGTTATCGTATTAAACACCACGTCTGGTGTTGATAGGGCATTATTAACCTAATACTTCTTAAGTTTCATATCTAGTTAAATTTCTTAATATATTTGAAAATTTAATGTTAATATTCAAATATTAATGTCAGTAGAAAACTAGTGCTATTTATTTAGAGCATACTATCGTAGGTGTGTCACTATTGTTATAAAGGACGTGTTATTTATTGGTACTATCGTAGGTAATAAATAACACGTCTTCTATAACAATAGTGACACGTACTATCGTAGGTAATAAATAACACGTCCTTT
>NW_013674886.1:21650-24818 GCF_000517525.1 Limulus polyphemus
CGCTCACATCCTTTTAATTATGTTTGAAACTATGAACATTGCTCAACATCATGAAAATTAAACCTTATTTTCAATAAGCAATCCTGAAAAAATATTTGGGGGTGCTTAACTTTTTTCCAGTTGTATAGATAACACTTCATTCAGACTCTACACGCTTAACGTAAGAATTCAACATCCTTCAATTAGGCTATACTCTACACCTTATAAAATCAATAAGAAACCTTTAAACTTAGGCTATACTTTACACGCTTTACAATCAATAAGAAACGTTTAAACTTAGGCTATACTCTACACCTTTACACTCGATAAGAAACGTTTAAACCTATTCTTCACGTTGAAATTATAACTATATTTTAACTGAAACTTACGTTGAACTGATAATGAAACAATTTAACATTACGTCAAACCATTAATAAATCAATCTGATAACACAGCATTTTAAACTATGTAAATCCGACAACAATACATCTTGAAACTACCTCAATCCGACAACAATACATCTTGAAACTACCTCAATCCGATAACAATACATCTTGAAACTACCTCAATCCGACAACAATCCATCTTGAAACTACCTCAATCCGATAACAATCCATCTTGAAACTACCTCAATCTGACAACAATACATCTTGAAACTACCTCAACCCGACAACAATACATCTTGAAACTACCTCAATCCGATAACAATACATCTTGAAAACTACCTCAATCCGATAACAATACATACTAACAGTTTATGTTTATCCATTTTATCATGCAGTTTTCTCAGTTTGGAAATCTCTGCTTTGGATGGTTTTTGATATTTTCTGTTCCGCTTTAGAAATCCAGAGAAAAACGATGGAAGCATTATGGTGTTTCAAAGCCAGTACATCAGAAACTTGCAGCAAAAGATACAGATGTTAGAGATGGAAATGGACGACTTATATCCTTTTGTTTCGTTTAGTTTCAAATGTTTATCTTTGTACGTGTTTAACAAGCAACCAAAATTGTTGTTGATACGATGCCCTTCTTAAGCATATGTTCTAGATTACTGATCTTCAGCAAAAGTGAACATTAAGCAATATTTTAAAGACCGATAATTTAAGTAAAGGTACGATGATAACACTTATTTTAGAGTAAAATAAACAGTGAAAACACAAGAACTGTATTCATTTTTACAAGTTGATGGTGTTTAAAGGCAGTAGTTTCTCCTCCCAACGTTCACTCGGTAGTGGTCATCTTGAGTGAAGATCAAATGGTGGTGCCCAGCAAGGGGGGAGGTATTCTTGCAAGTCGGGGAAAACGCCTGGCGTCATAGCTCCACAGAGTGGCACCAGAGTGTCGATAGTTTCAAAGTGTGCCACTAGGGTCGGAGAGTTTCAATTAATATTGCTTAAAATAAGACTCAAAACTCGAGCGCTTTCGAATAGTTGACTATTCTTCTTCAGAGGTCATCTTTGTGTAAAGTACCGAAAGATGTTTTGTTATGTGAGAATGTCTAAACATACATACATAATAACAAAAGATTAGAGCATTCTTCAACTAAAGAAAACCTCTACCCAGACCACGACAAACAGATAACGAATCTTAATAGGTTTCTGATGCATCCAGATAAGTTGATTGACTTCTTCCCTGAAGATCGAGGAAGATATGAATGTCTGCAAGTTGCCATCATTTTGTGAGATTCAATTGGATGGTCTGTATAGAACTTCCAGGATATTGCCAACCAGAAAAGCACCACCCCAGGTGTCTTCCAACAGGAGCCGTGTTACTGTAAAAAAAGATATTTGGGGCAGTAGTGAGCTGGGAAGTGACTGTGAGTCACGAGGAAATCTATTGTCGAGCGTGACTGATGGATGAGTTACCAAGAGCAACTCGTTGTCCTGTCATCCTGGTTGAAGGATGCTTATCACACTGTACTCACGATTTTGATGACATCTCAGCCTGGTGTTGACCGAGATTTTATAAGAAAGAGTCTTTGGTCACAATCACGGAGCTCATGAGTGAATCAAAGCAGATCACACCCAAGAATCAGTGTTAATGTAAAACAAGAGCTGGGCTATTTCCTGAACTGTCTGAGATATATATATATGTGTGTCAGACCACTCAATTTCTGATCTTGACTTTACATATATCTGCCAGAACAGACCACACAATATCTGATCTTGAGTTTACATATATCTGCCAAAACAGACCACCCAATATCTGATCTTGAGTTTACATATATCTGCCAAAACAGACCACCCAATATCTGATCTTGAGTTTACAGATATCTGCCAGAACAGACCACCCAATATCTGATCTTGAGTTTATATATATCTGCCAGAACAGACCACCCAATATCTGATCTTGAGTTTACAGATATCTGCCAAAACAGACCACCCAATTTCTGATCTTGAGTTTATATACATCTGCCAGAACAGACCACCCAATATCTGATCTTGACTTTACATATATCTGCCAGAACAGACCACCCAATATCTGATCTTGACTTTATATATATCTGCCAGAACAGACCACCCAATTTCTGATCTTGACTTTACATATATCTGCCAGAACAGACCACCCAATATCTGATCTTGACTTTACATATATCTGCCAGAACAGACCACCCAATATCTGATCTTGACTTTACATATATCTACCAGAATAGACCACCCAATTTCTGATCTTGAGTTTATATATATCTGCCAGAACAGACCACCCAATCTCTGATATTGAGTTTACATATATCTGCCAGAATAGACCACCCAATATCTGATCTTGAGATTATAGATATCTGCCAGAACAGAAAACCCAATTTCTGATATTGAGTTTACATATATCTGCCAGAACAGAATATAACTCAGGAGTTGTGAGATAGTCGTTGTAATATTGTGCTAATATTTTGACCTGGTGGAAAATAAAAAATACATCGAGCAAAGTTCAAGGCTTGGAAGAGGATCATCACTGACAGTTACAGTGACAATCTGTAAGAGTAGTACCACCACCAACAGTTACAGTGACAATCTGTAAGAGTAGCACCACCACCAACAGTTACAGTGACAATCAGTAAGAGTAGCACCACCACCAACAGATATAGTGACAATCTGTAAGAGTAGCACCACCACCAACAGTTACAGTGACAATCAGTAAGAGTAGCACCACCACCAACAGTTACAGTGACAATATGTAAGAGAATCGCCAACA
>NW_013674887.1:0-3317 GCF_000517525.1 Limulus polyphemus
ATTATTTGTTTCTCAGTTTTACCAGTATATCCAATTGTTGGCCATATCATTATTATTTGTTTCTCAGTTTTACCAGTATATCCAATTGTTGGCCATATCATTATTATTTGTTTCTCAGTTTTACCAGTATATCCAATTGTTGGCCATATCATTATTATTTGTTTCTCAGTTTTATCAGTATATCCAATTGTAGGCCATATAATTATTATTTGTTTCTCAGTTTTACCAATAACACCATATAACTGATCAATTGGCAGAAATGGAGTAAATTTATTTTCCATCTCTGTTAGTTTTCTCTATATTATGTCTCTGTTACTTGAAATAAACACTCGGTAAATTACATATATAGTGTTTGAGTTGTCTTTTACTCACCACAGTGAACCTTTATTTTTTATAAAATTTGAATAATATTTAGCATTGGTGCTAGTGAACCTTTATTTTTTATAAAATTTGAATAATATTTAGCATTGGTGCTAGTGAACCTTTATTTTTTGTAAAATTTGAATAATATTTAGCATTGGTGCTAGTAATTTATTCTTATGAATTATTCAGCAAACAAGCCGTGTATAATGTCTGGTCTCGTTCTTTCAATTTGCACTTGTCCTGGGATGAGGGGTGGAATTCCTTGAAACCAGCATAACTCAATGACAAGTGGTAAATCAAATAATAGACTGGGTTTCATAAACTCAATAAAGTACATTAATTATCTTTTGAAAGAAAATTACAATTTTTGGAAACAACACTCTGAATTCTTCATAAAGAATTATAATTTTACTTGAAGTATTGTGCAATACTTGTGTTCGTTTATTGAAACTTTTTTTCTGAATCCTGAATTCTTGATTTAACCAGTCCAGATTCCATAATATGTGGTGATACTCATCAGATCTGGTAGTACAAATCTGTCACATATGAGTCTTGTGTCATTTAGAAGTGGGTCAAAAGAGCACAAAAACTGAAACTTGTTTTGATACAACTTCCAAGCTGATTTTCAAAGTTAAACTACACCTGGAATTAAGCATGAAAAGTAACCAGAAGTATTTTAATAAGAACAGTAACAGACAAAATACTCAAGATGACTTTTACAAAACGTTTTAGCAAAAGAAACAATTAATATCTTCAAGATCCAAGACAACTACAGCACTTGCTTTCAAGAACCAATTCCATTTGAAGAAGCAGACCAGTCTGAGAAACAGTTGAGGGTTTTTAGGTTTTAGTACACATTTAAGTCACGAGACAAAAGCTACTAGTTCAAGATCCAAGACAACTACAGCACTTGCTTTCAAGAACCAATTCCATTTGAAGAAGCAGACCAGACTGAGAAACAGTTGAGGGTTTTTAGGTTTTAGTACACATTCAAGTCACGAGACAAAAGCTACTAGAGCTCCTCCTTGTAGACCAGAGTTACAACCTGGCTCTCCTCTGCTTATAGGTAAGAAAAATAAGAAATAGGCAAAAAAGAAAACATTTGTCCACAAATTTTTGTAGACCTTAAGCAAGAATAACAGAATTGGAGGAATTAGTTGCCCTACCCCCAGAATCTTGGGAAAAATTCTAGTTGGAATAAGTTTAATTTGCCTCATCTTTATAAGATGAAGAAGTCTGGATCTCAAGACTCTGACACTGCATCTCCACCACTATCCTCTGCCTCTTCGGTTGGTGAAAAATGCTGTATTCCCAACAAAAGTATGGATGGGGCAAGTCTTTCAAGTTCCCATCACTTAAGAGAAAAAGACAATCTTTACTACAATCTTCCTCTTTGGATGCACCAAGTACCTTTACTTCTAGACAGTCTGAATACGTTCCTAATATTTCAGGCCCACTCAGAGTATCCTCTCCCAAAGAAAGAAAAGCTTTTATTTTTCCCGATTGCCAAGTTGTCATGAGTTATGCAGTCAGTATGGTCTTTTCATTTCTAGTTTCCTCTGTATTCTGTTTTGGAAACTCTCTGTCTTGATAACATTCTCTCAATCAATTTACCATTGTGGTTACATACATATTGACTGCAATTTGAAGATGCGAGTAACAGGTGATGTAGGATGTTTAAGTAATGTTCTACATTAAAATTAGTAGTAATAGTACAGAAATAAAATCAATTGAAATTTGGCCAGTACTAGTTAAAGGAAGGATAACGAACATTGAATAACTCGCCAGTGAAGAAGTAACTTTGTCTTCATAGAATGAAAGCCCTTATCCATAACGTCCTTCTAACATATTTTTAGTAAATTGAGAGATTTATAAATGTTACATATTCAAGATATATCACCAGTATGGTTAAGTTACAAATATAGTGTTTAATATATAAAATGTAAATAAAATTCACAAGTAGAAATGACTTGTCTCTTCCTATAGCACATCATTCTCTCCCTGAAGTTTGGAATAGCGTACGCTATACCCGACATACCTCAGTGGGTGGCAACAGAAATGGCTAAGGTAGAGTTCCAACGCCGAGAAGCTACCAAGGTAATCGTTATCTAATAATAAGTAACTTATTTTATTTTAAAATACTGCGACCGTGAAGTACCTAAGTTAAGTAATACGATTATTAATTAGGAAACGTACTCTTTGGTTACCATGATGAACTTAGCATAATGTAAGATGACAATATGTGTCATGATATAAAAGACTGTTTCGTTCAGATAGTATTGTTGTCATATTATTGATTAATTCAGTTCTGTGAGTGAATGTTTTATTATTGTTTAGTTTTTGTTATAATAAAAATTAAAAGCAGACTATTGTAGGAAGTTTTGTTAATAAATCATTGACGTCGAGAAGGCAGGTAGACGAGTAAGTGATAATCATATAAAAAGCGTGAGAAGAGCAGGAAGAAGACAGACAGAAGTAGACAGTTAATAGCAAAAGAGTATAAAGTTGGCATGAAGTTAACTACCATAGAAGTGATAGGCCGAATGACTGACATAGGCTGAATGTTTAATATGTTAGTGAAACTAACAGTAGAAAAGAAGACAAGAAAAATAATTTTATTCTGTCAAAGCATGGTTCTAAAGTAATTGAACCAGCCTTAGTGCACTTTGACAAAAGGAACAGAGGATCTACAAAAGAAAGAAGACCAAACGATTACGGTAACTCGTGCCACAATTGTAAGCGAATCACAGAGAATACTAGTGTGATAGAAATAGAGAAGATAGTTTGGCTTGTCAACTGAAATTCTAAAGTAATTGAATGGGCCTAAGTGGATATTTGACAAGGAGAGAACTACATATATAGTATTTATGACATGCCCATAATATCTATAGTGTTGAAGAATTTATTGTACATCCGTTAACTTGTTATGAATATATATATATATATATATATAT
>NW_013674887.1:4026-23141 GCF_000517525.1 Limulus polyphemus
GTAAGATTTGTGGAAATTTTTTCATCTTTTTATAAGTTTACTTCAAAAGTAAAACATTAATAAAGATGAAATATAGCTTATTACATAAACATAGGCTTGAAAAGAGAATATATCTTTGTTTTAAGTGAAATATGTTACTGTTACTACAAAAAATTATGTTGTATTTTATCATATGGGATCAGTGTGTGTTTGATGTTCTATGTTCAGTTATCCCACTGCTTTGTTTCACCATTTAGAGAATCCAAAGTTCAGCAGTTACATCAGAAAGTGGTCAGACAGAGACTTTATTAAGGTCCAGCAGCATTGCAGAAACTGAAGAAGAAAAGGCTTCTACGGGATCGGAAGAACTTAATTTGTCTCAGATTGAAGCTGCTGTGACCACACCAGGTGAAACTGAAAAAAATGTTGCCATCCATCCAAGAGGTTCGCTTGAACAGAAACATAAATCTACTAACACAGTCCATTGTAGTGTGGAAGATATAGCATGTCAGACAGATTTTCTTTTAAACCAGAGTGTTCAGACAATCTTGGAGAGACGAAGAACTGTGACATTTTTTGGAGATATATCTTTAGAAAATCTAGCTAATGGTAGTGAAAAAACAACCACACAAGTAAATGGATTACCTCATGAAGATTCTGAGATTGATCAAGATCGGAAGCCTCATCAAGAGAAAGCTCAAGAAGCAACTCTGTTTGAAGAAGCAGACCAGACTGAGAAAACAGTTGAAGACTCCCAGGTTTTGACTACACATATCTCAACTCAAAAGACAAAAGCTACCAGAGTTCCTCCTTGTGGACCAGAGTTACAACCTGGATCTCCTGTGCTTATAGTTAACAGAAAAGAAAAACTAAGCAAAAAGGAAAACTTGTGTCCAGAGACTGTTATAGCTCCTCGAGCAAGAATAACAGAATTGGAGGAACTAGTTACACTGTCCCCAGTATCTCAGGAAACTCAAGGTAAGGAAAAATCTAGCCGTCGTAAGTTTAGTCTGCCTCATCTTCGTCTGATGAGGAAGTCTGGATCTCAAGACTCTGACACTTCGTCTCCATCACCGTCCTCTGCTCCTTCAGTTGGTGAGAAATCTCAAAGCCCCAACAAAAGTATGAATGGGAGGAAGTCCTTTAAGTTCCCATCACTTAAGAGAAAAAGACAATCTTTACCGCAATCTTCCTCTTTGGATGCACCAATTACCTTTACTTCTAAACAGTCTGAATATGTTCCTGATATTTCAGGCCCACTCAGAGTATCCTCTCCCAAAGAGAGAAAAGCTTTTATTTTTCCCGATGAAAAAGAAGGAAGGTCTCATATTGCCAAGTTGTCATGAGTTATGCAGTCAGTATGGTCTTTCTGAGCTGTTTGACTGACACAGTGTGTATGCAGTTTCTTAATTATGTCCTAATGTAAAATGACAATCGTATATAAAATTAGGAGACTGAGTCCAACTTTTACTTGTTCAATTCATATATGATGCTTTTTCTCTCTCTCTCAAACTTTAATATTTCTAGTACCCTCTCATAACACAAATTTTATAAAATAATTTTATTACTCTTAAACCCCCCCACCCAACAAGTATGACTTATTTTAGCCTAAACTGTCACTCGATGTAGACCAAAAGTCAAAAATAGTCATGAGGGTTTTAAGGGTAATAAATCAATTTATATAATTTGTGTGAAATATCACTCGGTGCCCTAAGGAGAAGACTGTGTTGTTTGAATAAGGGATGTTTGTGTCATATCACGTACACAGTTTTTGTAGAATTCTTACAATAATCAATCTTTTCACATATACTCACAAATTGGCTTTCTGTTCTGTTTTATGTCCACAATATTGAGCTATCTTTGCCTTTAAAATAATAATTCTTAGAATAATAATAATTGTTCCATATTCCATGAATCAGAAGCATTTGTTTTATCATAACGATATCTAAACCAAATGCTTCTGATACAATAGACATTTCATTTGAACGACATCAAAAACAAATGCTTCTGATACAATAGACATTTCATTTGAACGATACCTAAAACTAATGTTTCTGATACAATAGACATTTCATAACGATATTTAAATCAAATGCTTCTGATACAATAGACATTTCATTTGAATGACATAAATGTCTATTGTATCAGAAGCATTTGTTTTTGATGTCGTTCAAATGAAATATCTTGTATCAGAAGCATTTGGTTTAGATATCGTTATGAAATGCCTATTGTATCAGAAGCATTTGTTTTTGATGTCGTTCAAATGAAATGTCTATTGTATCAGAAGCATTTGATTTAAATATCGTTATGAAATGTCTATTGTATCAGAAACAATCTAAAACAAATGCTTCTGATACAATAGATATTTCATAACAATATCTAAAACAAATGCTTCTGATACAATAGACATTTCATTTGAATGACATCTAAACCAAATGCTTCTGATACAATAGATATTTCATTTGAACGACATCTAAAACAAATGTTTCTGATACAATAGACATTTCATTTGAACGATACCTAAAACAAATGTTTCTGATACAATAGACATTTCATTTGAACGATACCTAAAACAAAGTCGTTCAAATGAAATGTCTATTGTATCAGAAGCATTTGTTTTAAATATCATTCAAATGAAATGTCTATTGTATCAGAAGCATTTGTTTTAGATGTCGTTCAAATGAAATGTCTATTGTATCAGAAGCATTTGTTTTAGATGTTGTTCAAATGAAATGCCTATTGTATCAGAAGCATTTGTTTTAGATGTCGTTCAAATGAAATGTATTGTATCAGAAGCATTTGGGTTTAGATATCATTCAAATGAAATGTCTATTGTATCAGAAGCATTTGTTTTAAATATCGTTCAAATGAAATGTCTATTGTATCAGAAGCATTTGTTTTAAATATCATTCAAATGAAATGTCTATTGTATCAGAAGCATTTGTTTTAGATGTCGTTCAAATGAAATGTCTATTGTATTTCTCTCGCACTCTCTTGATATTGTAGTTTGAAAATTTAAAAACTACCTAGCTAAGTATATTGTAGTATTTTGATTCTATTGCTTTATTTGTTTAAGATTTTGACTAAATTGTGTAGAAAAGAAATAGGTATTTAGATAAAATGGTACCATTTTATTCATCACCAAACATTTTTTTGTTATTTTTCACATAAGTTTATTTATTTATTCAATTCTAGGTGGGTAAATATCTTGAACACAAAGCCTGCAAGATAAGATTGGTTATGGTTATAATAACCGTTATGTACACAATGGGGAAGTGTGGAGTTCTTTCTTTAAGTTCATTGACTGGTTCAGTTTTGGGTAGAATGTTCTACTTGTATTGTATTTTCACTGTTGTGTTTGGGATGTGTATATCCTCATTCATGTGTAAGTATTAGTTATCAAATATCTTGAACACAATGCCTGCAAGATAAGATCAGTCATGGTTATAATAACCGTTATGTACACAAGGGGGAAGTGTGGAGTTCTTTCTTTAAGTTCATTGACTGGTTCGGTTTTGGGTAGAATGTTCTACTTGTATTGTATTTTCAGTGTTGTGTTTAGGATGTGTAAGTATTAGATATCAAATATCTTGAACACAATGCCTGCAAGATAAGATTGGTCATGGTTATAATAACCGTTATGTACACAAGGAGGAAGTGTGGAGTTCTTTCTTTAAGTTCATTGACTGGTTCAGTTTTGGGTAGAATGTTCTACTTGTATTGTATTGTCAGTGTTGTGTTTGGGATGTGTAAGTATTAGATATCAACACGTTAACATCTTCCTATTGTATGTTGAGTGGTATTGTGTGTAGTTTTTACTGTGGCTCAGCCCCTAAAATCTACTTCTCCTATGGGGGAAAGAAATGATTAGAATGTTTTTTGTTTTGTTTTTTCAGTTGTTAAAAGTTTTTAGATGTTTATCTGTATTTCTAAGTTGCTACATTTTACCATATGTTATTTTATTTAGGTGCTTCAATCTGTAAAGACTGTGATTTTTAAATGTATAATAATAAAAGGTTATACTTAATAGAGAAACGTCCATATCAATACTGCCACAAATGAAAAGATGAAATATGGTGATGATTTCAAACATTTTTATTCATTGATCTGGTGCAATGAATATATTTGTGGGAAGCTATAGTTTGAAAGAGGAATACATCTTCCATTTCTTGCAGCTCAACAAAAAACTTTTTACTGATTTGGTCGAGTGCACAGCTCGGGTCTCAGAGAAGTAAAGTTTATTAAACAAACTTAGTGAAAGAATGAAATATAATAAAACTTAATGTAAGTTTAAAGAACCATAAATGACAGGTTCTCACTGTTGTTATGGAAACTTTTATTATGCTACTTGGACTTGTAAGATTTTTTTGTTATGAACTAGTGTAATTAATCATGATAGATTTTGTAGGACTAAACTATGTATATACTTAGTTGTGTGTGTGTTGAATATGAAAGGTTCTGTCCATTTAGTTTCACTATTGTACTGTCTCTAGGAAAGTCTTGTGTTGTTGACTTTTTATCAGTAGTTAAAACTAGAGTACCTTTAGTATTAGGAACTGTTATGTATTTTGTTTTCTGCTTCAGTAACTCATGTTTAAGGTTTTGAAAAGCAACATTTAAAGTTCCATCACAATAATAATTGTCGTGACTAACTTTAAAGTTGGAGAACCTTTGCTCAAAACATGTTTCAAGGTTTTAATTGTGAACACTATGGAATATTAGCAGTGAAAGAAACCATAAGTTGTACAGTAAATGAATAAAAGTGACATAGTAGACACAGTAGAAGGTACATAGAAATCATACAGCATAACAAGATTGGGTGTATAAATTTTGAAATGCAGTAAGTCCAGAACTAGTTATATGGGTGAATGAACTAAAGAATCCAGTAAGTCCAGAACTAGTTATATGGGTGAATGAACTAAAGAATCCAGTAAGTCCAGAAGTAGTTATATGGGTGAATGAACTAAAGAATCCAGTAAGTCCAGAAGTAGTTATATGGGTGAATGAACTAAAGAATCCAGTAAGTCCAGAAGTAGTTATATGGGTGAATGAACTAAAGAATCCAGTAAGTCCAGAAGTAGTTATATGGGTGAATGAACTAAAGAATCCAGTAAGTCCAGAAGTAGTTATATGGGTGAATGAACTAAAGAATCCAGCACATTTAAAGCCATCACTGCAATGCAGTAATAACAGTGAATTTATCAAATAAAAGAAGCTTACAGTTATTGAGTTACTCTATCAGAAAAATATGTGCTAAAATTAGCAGATGTAAAATTTTCAAACAAGTTATTTTCTCATTCCATACCTTTAGCAAACTATTTATGTCTGTATAAATCGGTGGCACGTTTTTAAAGCTGACCTCTTGATCCAAACGTATTTTTCCAAACATCTTTGTCCTCCACTATGTGTTGCCGCTTTAGGCTTTACGTTTCTCAACTATTACCTTTCCAGTATCAACATTTCAAGTGCTAAAAGACTAATCTTCTCACTTAGTGGTCATTTACTTCTGAGCTTTGATGCAATGTGTGTGGTCATAAAAATCTTTAGAAAGTAAATGGTATAGGATGAAAGTAGTCATCAGGTTTTGATAAACTCGGAGCTGGATTTTTGTTACAAATCATTAAAAAGGATCAGTGATAAATATTATTGTTTATTACAATATTTTGTAATATGCTACAACTACAATCTCCCCCTAGTGAGGAAAGTTGATACTTCTATCAGCAATGTTTTTTTATCATTAAAACATAAGGTAATACAGAGAGATTTTGGAAAATAATATACGTTTTCTTCATATTCTGATTACGAGTTTTAAAAAGGCTCTTTGTTTATGATAACGTATTTAATATCATTTGCAATATGCTAATTTAAAAGCTCTTCCTAGTGAGAAATGTGGTTTCATCTTCTGTCATTAAACCCTGAGGAAATATAAAGAGATCTTGGAAACTGGTATTTGTTGGTTACCATATTCAGATTGAGCAATCTAAGTTTCATATCCAGTTGTTTTTAAAATTTACCGTTAAGTTAGGGCTACAGTTTACTTAAGATCTCCACCTGTTGGCAAAGTTCAGAAATAAGTATCGAGTTTTATACACACCGTAAACCTACTCATTCTGACTTTTTATCATTTAGGTTTTAATCAAAAACGGTTTAGGTTTCAGTTTATAATAATTTTTTTGCAATTTGTATGTTTATACGTCATTTATTTTAAATGTTTCTTCTCTTGAAAAAGAAACATGGTATAAATTTGTTTTATTGTTTGGCTGTCACTGGATCCTTTTCTTGAGAGGAATTTTGAATTTATTATTTGTGTAAAATCAATCCTTTTGACAGCGCGTCTGTCTAAGAAAGCAGCTTCATGGTAATTGTTGTAATGTAGAGAACATTTAAAACTCGCCATTAATGCTACCATGCAGAGACCGTGCACAAAGGGTTAATCACGAGACCTGCAAAAGTAATTTCTATTCTGTTGGTCAGAACTTTATCCTGTCTGATGTTTTCGTGAAGTTTGAGGAGAAAATAATTAGTTGATATAATTTTTCATCATGCAGATAATATGCGCCAAGTTTTTATATTTTTTGTGCATGTCTTCATTAAGTTTGAAAAATTATAAATAGCTCCAGTCATATGTCAGAGCCTGTTATAGCATGTCCCATATTAAAATACAGGGTTTTTTTTTCTGTGTGTGCGCGCGCATGCTCAAGCCTTTTTAAGTAATTATAGAAATGTTACGTTGCACAGTTATAATCAAGTCCTATATTGTGACTGATTTTGAAGATTGACTGTCGTTTATAATTTTGAACTCTTCTTTGTATGACTGAATAAAGCTGCATACCGACGTGTATGCTGGTGGGTTACATTAACGTGCTAGCTAAGAACCGAGTTTCCCTGTCCAAAATTTTCTGTAGTACACTGGTTCATCACTAGGAGCTTCAGCAGATGTGAAAACAACATCGGAGGTTTAAAACTATCTAACTAGCATTGGGAAACACTTTGAAGTGCGTGATATTCTGTCATTTATAATGTCAGCCAATAGAAGAAAGCTAATATGTACTCATCGTACAATGATTATTTACAGTCTGCATTATGTCACGCCCCCCAGTAGAACAACGGTATGTCTGCGGACTTACAACGCTAAAATTCTGGTTTCGATACCTGTGGTGGGGTAAAGCAGATAGTCCATTGCGTAGCTTTGTGCTTAACTACAAAGAAACAAACATTATTTAACTTTTTGTATAGTTGATTTGTCAAAGCTAAACTAAAGAACAAACGATATCAATTGAAAAGGGATTTGTGTATCACTGATGATAAATTTTAATTTACCTTTTTTTTATATACTATATATATATATATATAGTGTTTAATTTTCTGAAACATCGAAAATTCTGAATGTTGCACTGGAGCTAGTGTCATTGTTGACAGAAAAATTGATTGTTATACTTTCATCTATGTGAATGTTGCACTGGAGCTAGTGTCATTGTTGACAGAAAAATTGATTGTTATACTTTCATCTATGTGAATGTTGCACTGGAGCTAGTGTCATTGTTGACAGATAAATTGATTGTTATACTTTCATCTACTGAAGTGTAAAATGAAACAATTCTCAGAATATCGGAGGAAATGTTATCACAAAAGTTATAAACTTAGAATAGAATTTGTTGTTTGACTTGGTCGATTTTTTCATGCATCTGGAGCTTTAAATTCACTTAAAAAATACCAGATAGATGGAGCTGTGAAACTTGATTAGCAAAAATGGCGTACAGTACCAGTGCAAAGTGACTTTTTGTTAACCCTTTATTGAACGCATAATGAAAAGAAGGGATTTTCTTTGAATTTCTTACTTAAATAGGTCTATATTGCACAAAACATGTTTTTATATAAAATATATTTTGGTAAGTTATAAATCGGTACGTTACCTAGAAATAACGTTGTTTATTTAAGGAATTAACGACAATAGTTCCATGGTTTATTTAAGCTGTTACTTAGAAATAAAACATTCAACTACAGAATTGAAGCACTTGTGTATTAAAGATTTGTTATTTGTATGTTATTATATGCAACAGAAGATTAAGAAGATTGGAACATTTTAGGGGCTCGTGCACCCAACCAGTAATGTTTGGTTAAACTTTTGTTTTCTAGAATACACATTTGAAGAGGCCATTTTTTTTATCGGCTCGGTGTTTTTACAATATATATATATCTTTGTGTGTGAATGAGGCCTCGTTTCAGTAATTTGGCTAGAATATATATATATATACGTTTTACATGGGTTCGAATATCCGTGTGGTAACGAATATCCAATTTTCACGAGAACGACGTATCACTTACTGTATTTGAGAATTTAAATGTTTTTCCTGTTACATTGCTAATCACCGATATATTTTTGTCCGTTGGAAATTCGCCTAATTGTACATTATTAAAAATTCTCCAAATTGTATTAGAATAATTAAAGACGTTTTGAAATAGGGTTAGCTTTCCTCATTCCATGTACGATGTTCAAAATATCTCACTTCTGGTATTTAGTGAATAATATTTGTTAATAAGATGCTATGCGAATTTTTTCTCTTGTTGTATTTACCCTAGAGAAACAATAAGATGTGTGTTAATGTTCTAACTTTAAAAACGGCATATTGTGGTATAAACTGTTACTGTGCGTGCTTACCCTGTAATTTTTCAAGTTTTATGATCAATGGTCGGTAATAAATTTGACGATGTCAGTATTCCTAGTGAAGTTGTTTATTTCGAGAAGAAAAGTGTTTGCTTAATCTCATTCTACTGAAAAAAGAAAAATGTGTTTGAACCAACATACAATTTATTATGAACGATTTTTGTTGTTTAGATATTAAAAGAAACATCTCGCTTACTTTAGGTATGAATAATATAGTTTATTCATCTGACAGTCGATTTTAATCAGCTGAAAGTTCACAAAGCTACAACGTTAAAATTCGGGGTTCGATTCCACACGGGGGTGTGTGACAGAGCGTAGATACCCCATTGTGTAGAGCCTTGCTCTAAATACAACAATTATTTCGCCAGTAAAGGAATATAGAATTATAAATGAACAAACTAATATTGAAATTCTTTGACCACCAAAATGTTGAACTCTAGGCCAGGTGGTTAGGGTACTCGACTCGTAATCTGAGGGTCGCGGGTTCGAATCCCCGTCCCACCAAACATGCTCGCCCTTTCAGCCGTGGTGGCGTTATAATGTCACGGTCAATCCCACTATTCGTTGGTAAAAGAGTAGCCCAAAAGTTGGCGGTGGGTGGTGATGACTAGCTGCCTTCCCTCTAGTCTTACACTGCTAAATTAGGGACGGCTAGCGCAGATAACCCTCGTGTAGCTTTGCGCGAAACTCAAAACAAACAATGTTGAACTCGAATTTAAATCACGTTACCCATCATGCACTTTTGATATACTTTAAAATACACGAATAAATCTCGGAGTGTTTGGTAATGAGCATCTATCCATCATATAGAATAGTTCAGATATTTGTTTGTTTGTTACGGACATTCGCACAGAGTTACATAATAATTAACTGTCCCTAATGTTGATTGGTTGGATTACCTATGCTGTGCTAACCACGGGTATCTAAACTCAATTTTTTTGGTATGCGTTTGATATTTGCTTCTTCTATATTTGAAAATGATTCAAGAAAACAACGAGCAGTGGAAACTATCATAAATAGGTTGAAATAATTTTTGTCAGCCGTGCTATAAGGATATATACGTTCCAAGCATAAATAATATTCAACGTTAAACTGGTACACAATTAAAAACATTTTATTTAGGCCTATCTATGGCCTTCAAAAAGTTGACGACTCTACATTATAACGTCTTCCACAACCCTGACTTAGCAATGTGACGTAAGAATAAAAAAGAATAGTCCGCTCATTTTCACAATTTTCTATATTGTTATTTTTCAAATGTCAAACAATAACTTACATATTTTCATTTTACCCACGCCGCGAAGAGGGTATGAATACAAATGAAAACCAATTTGGCTTAGATAATTTCTTCGTACTCGAAACATTTTAAACTTACACGCTGTGCTATATACCAGTTTCTATCACAATGGCGAATAAACTCAATACAACCAAGGAACTATTTTCACTGATATTTCCTGTTCTCACGCATATAATACTTGTGTGGTCCTTTATATTTTAACCGTTCTCGATGTCATCTGGACAGGTCAAGGGTTTTGAATCGCTTATCACAGTTACATGCCATCTAATAACTCTATATTTTAACCGTTCTCGATGTCATCTGGACAGGTCAAGGGTTTTGAATCGCTTATCACAGTTACATGCCATCTAATAACTTTCAATGAAGTGTTCAAACTTGCTCTAATGTTTCAATTTACTAGTACAAAGTCCTACGTTTCTTATAAATGTTGCCGGCCCGTTATTAGTTCAAGAGGAGGCCCTTTGTATTTGCACTTTTTAGAAGTTAATGTTTTTTTGACAAGATTGGACTAACTCACACATATCTACCTATATATAAAGTTGATAATTTATATTTTTGTAAAGAGACACACTAATCAAAGCGTTAGGTAATAATTCACTATCACGCGACTAATCAGGAAAAACATGTTGACAAACTTTGCAGTGACGAATTGCTTAATAATCAATCCAAGTCCACGTGCTTGTTTTATAACAACAGTGCCACCTATCGTAAAAAGCCTTTAACAAGGTGTATTATTATATTAACAGCTTAAAATTATCCTGAAGGTTTAACATAGAACTAGTATCTATAACAATTTGACTGCAGATTATTTTCAAGCTTAAGTTAAAACTGTTTAGAAAAACACGAAATAAATGTTCACACGACACTAACATTGTAACTGCACGGCTGGTTGCCAGAACTAAATAAAGCTTGAGCAAGTTTAGGTTGTGATATGCAGTCATAGATGTATACTAACAGAATGTCCAAAATAACTACGATTCTTTAGAGTGGAGTTGTTGTACAGCCCACTGTCGAAATGACTTGGTTCCTTTTACGACATTTCTTTAACCTCGAATTTGACTTCTTTGAACAGAAGGTATTTCATAGTTTACACCCGAGATAAAAAAAATCTAACGATAATACTTGAAAGGTGTTATGAATAAAGTGTATCAGTGTAGGAAGTTTTCTAGCTGCTAGCCGAGATCATCTTTAAAGTATAGTTTTATCTGTCTAAACCTCCTTTCAAGCAAGAACAAGCGATAATTATTCACATCTGAATTCTCTGAACACGAGATTTCGTAAGATAACGAATAGATAAAACAGCAAAAAAAAAACATTTAACGGTAACACGAGTGTAAATAACTTTTACATACAACAGTTTTGGAGAATGTAATTTTGTACACACGATTTGCTAAAAATAAAACAAGCTACAATTGTTTTTAATTCCCAAAAATACTCGTAAAATTTCCGTTTCTTGCCACAGGTCTATAATTTCTCTACTGTTATATGTGTGGTCATTTAGAAAAATGTTGGAAAAACACCTGATTCAAGGGAGATATTGGTACTGTCTTGTTAAGCACAAAGCTACACAATGGGCTATTTATGCTCTGACCACCACGGGTATCGAAACTCGATTTTTAGCATTGTAAACACACAGACTTACTGCTGAACCACTGTTAACCTCTAACAGTTTACCAAAATTTGCAACTCTGTATCGAAAGGTTCACTAGATGAATTTATCTCCTCAAACCATGAACATGGGTTCAAAAGGTGATGAAGATCAAAGGTAACCACGATTTCAGTGTTGTCTGTGTAAACAAGTAAATTTTATACATTTCAGCTATAACCAAAAAATAACAAGTGAAACATATTACATGTGTCTAAACATGCTGTACTCTCAACATTCCATGTGATGGCTCATTGGTATCATGTTCAGCAAAGTTAGCCCACAACACGTATTTTACATAAAAAAAAACATGAATGGTGTTCATTGTCAGTTATAAAAAGAAAACCTGTGTAAATAATATGTTCTACATCTTCACTTGTTTTTCTTTTTTCACGAATATTTTATTAACATTGCCAATTGTCTTTTCAAATGGTAAAAGGAACAAAAAAAAAAAAAAGGTCAAACATACTTTATAACAACTTTACATCTTTTATTTCACACACAAAGAAATTCAAACAAAAACATTAAATTTTAACCTACACGCACAGTATTTCCAAATAGGAAGAAGAATAAAGAGATAGAACGCTTTTCACACAACATGGATGTCTGCTAACATGAAAAATAAAATAAATGCAAAAGGCTTCACATCCAGTATAACCTTCTTTACCTCGACTAATTATTTAATTTTTTAAAATTAGCAGAATATATAAGTTAGGACTTGTACGCTTTTCTACATTAAGCAACAAACCTTAACTAAAAAAAAAAATATTTAAGCTTAGGAGAGTAAAATACAGATAATAGTTTACACTATAATGTCACTAAGATTACACATACCTTATGTCATAATAGTGTATTTTGTTTCTCACATTATTAAATATACAGTACGTTCTGTCAAAATTTAGGTACTCTTAAAAGATCACATATAAAAATTTAACTTAGTTCAATATGTGGAAACTAGGAAAATTCTATAGGTGTTTGTGATAATTTATCAAATGAATTAATGCAATTTTGAAACCAATTTTTAGCACAGAAGATAAAGTGTTTACTGATTACTTGACGAATTTAGTGTCAATTCTGATGTGTAATGAAGAAAAGAAGTGTCCATCTTCAAATACACAACTTTTGTGTTGATTTTGATGTGGTGAAGAAACAATGACATGAGCCTAAAAAATACAATGAGCATCATCATGATTCTTCATTTCCTGAATCTTCATCATCATCGTTAAACTCCTCCTCTTCTTCTTCATCCAGATCATCTCCATAATCGTCAACATAGAAATCTGTCATGTCTGCTTCGGACTCTTGGGGCCTTGGTTTCTGTCTAATACAGTATTCTTCTATAGTTGTTGGCACAACGACGTTGTCTTTTTCAGCTTCTGATCTGCTTGCTGTCACCTGTTTCCTGTAAAAATTTCAAATTCACACATATAATTATAGGTCAATTCAGACGGAGTGTTTGAAACAGTTTTATTATTATTATGATCCATCAACTTTACTTGAAAATATCTATTAATGTTGGTTAAATTAGTGCACTATAAAACAGTGGTCCGTGAGGGTCCTCCAACTGGTCCAAAATGCGTCACATCAAAAGTAACACCATTCTTCTATTTAACTTTTTCTCAGCAGTGTTATTGAAAATACACAACCCCATCTTGGGAATGATACGAGTGCAGCAATACATACTGTAACTTTGAGCTTTCTTAACATAACCTCATAAAAACTGGTAAGATTTTATTGAACATTACACGTATATTGCACACAGTGAGTGATATTTTAATTAAGTCTTTCTACTAAAAGAATGTTATTTATCTATTGTAGTTACTTGCACTGAAACACTTAATAGTTTATGTGCAAAGTGATTTTAATTTTTTAGTATAAACATACTTTTCTTCATCTTACAGTTGGAGTTTTATTTGCATAACCTCTCAAATGAATATCAAGATTTTTAAGGTAATGTATATATTTTATTTCATTTTCTCTACCATGTCACTAACTGTACATATTATCATCAACATACAATGCAATGAAATATTTAAAATTAAGAAATAGAAAAGATTTACACACCTTTAATTTTGTAGAATATCTTAAAAGATCTTTTAGTGATATCTCTAATTTCAGGTCTTTTCCTTTCCACAAATAGTTAAGTTTAGTCTTTTACTTTATTTTCCTGTCCTTTACCTTTTATTACTCATCTCAGCACAAATCAACAGTGCCCTCAGGACATAATTACAGTATCTTCAGCAGAGGTGCACAAGCCTTCAGCAAAATTATCTTACCCTCACACAAGATCGTAAGCCTTCAGAATTGACGCAAAGTATGATGTATATATAAAAAAATTGTAAACCTTTTACATATTTTAAAACATAAACTAAGATATAAAAATAAGACCTAAATGCAATTTAACTGTTTCTCTAACTATAACATATCTAGCTGAGAAAATACTGTAAGTACTAACGTGGATATTGCAGCAAACAATTCTACAGGCAATTACATCTACCAGATGTAAAATGAGCTCTTTCTAATGACTATATACATGTATATGTAGCAACCACATGTATGTTATAAAGCTCAAGCAAAAGTATAGAAGGTGGGCATGGTGCATGTCAGGGTTGACAGAATTTATTGTTTCTACTGTATTCAACTAGAGAACTTTGAAACTTAGTGTCAATAGGGAAAGTAAATGTACTTATTGTCAAGATGTACACCTACATGACTGGCATTATCTCAAAAGATTGAGAATGCAAAAGTTAAGATTTTTCATAACTCGTGGGTCACTGACACAAAATCCAAAGTTTTAAGTTTTTTTTAAAAGTTTCTTTTGAAATAAAGGAATTAAAACTTATATAACATAAAACTTTGGAACATATCATACATGATAATGTTGATTTCATTACCATACATTTATAGTAAAGGTGTTTAATTAAAACTTGAATGTAGCACAGTGACTTACACAGAAAAGTGTTTAACCCTACCAACACAGGTCAAAGGCCATGCCATCGCATTTGTTGACTCGCATTCAAAATTTTACTGAACTGCTATTTTATGAAAGTATGTCAATAAGTTTGGTATCAAATTGTAGATTATAATTCAAATTTTGGTATTATACGTTAGTTAATTTCTTACTTTAAAAGTAAATATTAAAAAAAATACTAAATATCAAATTTTGTGTGTCATGTGGTATATTGAATGCAGCATTGGTTCAAATTAGATGTTTGTGATGTCCAAATACAAAATTTATAGTTTCTTACGAATAAGATACTCAAATCACTGAAATTGACAAGCTAGAAAGTAAAATAAGAATCCCTATCTTTTCTACTTGCTGAGATATTAATATATTTATTGAATCAACCAAGGTAGCTCCACCCACCTCTTCAATTTTTGAAAATACCTGCTTACATACATCTACTTCACTCAATGAAACATGTATAACCAATCAAAAGCTCAGAATGTCCCCCTAGTAGTTTTCTCAGTTTCTGCAAAGTCTTTCTTTTCATGCTAGATTCCAAGTGATAAGGTAAGACACTAGTGAGCTTGAAATTTCATATTTTTTTTAGACCCAAATACAGCTTAGTTACTAAGCTTGATAAATTATAGTGGAGGTTTTTGGTATTGATATAGTAATTTATGATTTTTGGTTATTTCAAAATGTATATATAAAACATTTAAAAATATTACTTTGTTTCACATCCTCCATATTCATAATTTTAAAAGGTTTAGCAACCTACGTCAAGCAGCAAACAAGTATAAAGTTAGTAACTAGAAGAGATA
This sequence comes from Limulus polyphemus, assembly GCF_000517525.1. NCBI lineage: Eukaryota > Metazoa > Arthropoda > Merostomata > Xiphosura > Limulidae > Limulus > Limulus polyphemus. Next base: position 19,381 of record NW_013674887.1, read on the forward strand.
ATTGGTTGCTTTACTTCTGTATTTACTGTTCTATGTTTTAAGAAAAATAAGTTTAAGAGCTTATTTGTAAATAGTTATGAATATGCACATATAATGTATTATAGCTGAAATGTGACTGTATTTTACAAAATACTATTCCACTAAAACACAGCCAAGACAGGTCACTTTGTAAAGGCTAGTTTTATATTCTTGGATATGGTAACATGAGTGCACATTTGCCACATCATTGCAACTTCTGTAATGTTAGTTGGATACGGCTGAAAGGTCATAATAAAAATATACATATAAATGTATAATTTTATGAGATTTAAGCTATTTAAACTAAACATTTGTGTTTTCGTGTTATAATATGTAGTCATTCTAGAATGAAAAAACCATAAGTTATATCTATTTCCTAATTTTTTATGGTGGTTAGGAGGTCGGTCAAATTGACCCAACCCATACAGAGATACAGTAGTGAAAATAACAAACAAAATATAAAGTTTCTTCTTAAAAAACGTTTGATAATTTCCTGGAGGTTATAAAGATTTCACGTGTGAAATATTTCTGATGCATAAAAGTATTTTTAATCTTAAAATAAAAATTACTTTGCATGTTGGATAGTTAAAATTCGAAAACAAAAAAGGCAGGAGAAAAACATTACTTAAGAAATCTTAAAATTTAATTTTAAAAAAAGATACTTTCTGTATGAAAGCCTGGTAATGTTTACTGATAATATCCAAAATTTTGTGAAGATACACTTACTAATTTAAAAGTTACAGCATAAAAACTATAACAAGCACAAAATGATTAGGAGGTCAGTACCTGGGACCAAACCCGTGCTGAAAGATTTAAGGGGTATCCAAGGTGTAAGAGTTAATTCTAACAATTTTTTTATGCCATGGCAAGTAAAAGCAGGTGGGGAAAGACCAGTAGGTGGTCCACAGGATCTTTTGCACTTCCAAAGTAGTTCTTGGACAGAAAAGTTTGAGAACTACTGCTGTAAAGTATTGAAAGTGACAATCACTGTACTGTACAATAAGTCACTTTGCTATCATATATTTACCAATACAAATAAATATCTAAACTGTAATATACATTCAGTAACTGGACTTACCTGACAATGTTTTCATATTCTTTATCTTTTCCCCTAGACTCCCTCCAACGTCTATACATTACTGAAGCATCAACATTAGCAGGAGAAAATGTGTTGGGTTCATTAAGGAGAGATATCACACTCAACAAAATTGTCCTGGAAAGTACAAAACAATACATAACTTTATAATGTAGTGTTAAACCACACAACTGATAATAAATACACTAGTAATCTTCCGCCACAAGCATAAATTAACCAAACCCTACTAAGAAATCAGAAGTTCAACTGAATTATAATACTGAGACTAATTTTTTTTTGCTAGAAATAATTACCAAAAGGCATTTGACAATGTCTGGTCAGTAAAAACTATCAAAACAAAGCATTATAAATTCAGCTACCTTAACCTAAAAAAACGTTGATAGGTAATCCTTGTTCTTTTTTTTTTTATCTTAAACCAGCTTCTAACTGTAGATATGTCATCTAATTATAATGTTGATTAAAAACTGGAATCTATGAAAATTAACTCAACTCTGAAAAGTTAAGATGAAGGCTAAATACCAATTAAAGAATTGATTATTTAAAATACTAGGTACTGAGAACAAAAACGTAATCAAGTTTTTTACTAATTTTAAGATATGGGACTTTCTATAGGAGTAAATGAGACTTTGTAACACACACAAAAGTATTACATTCTTTAATAAATTGTTTAGGCAGAGTATTCATGATGAGTAAACTGGAATGGATAGCGACTGCCTGTTGTAGAAAAAACACAGCTGTAGAGGACGACGTTTCGAAAGTCTTCCATCTTTATCTTCAGGCTAGTGCGTGAGTAAACAGTTACAGATCTTTTATAGTAGCCTGGTGAATTGTGGAGAACGTATTGTGATTGGTTGTTTATCCCTGGCCATCTTTATCTTCAGGCTAGTGCGTGAGTAAACAGTTACAGATCTTTTATAGTATCTTGGTGGATTGTGGAGAACGTATTGTGATTGGTTGTTTATCCCTGGCCATCTTTATCTTCAGGCTAGTGCGTGAGTAAACAGTTACAGATCTTTTATAGTATCCTGGTGAATCGTGGAGAACGTATTGTGATTGGTTGTTTATCCCTGGTTCTGATTGGTGGAATGTCATTTACAGATCTTTTATAATATCTTGGTGGATTGTGGAGAACGTATTGTGATTGGTTGTTTATCCCTGGTTCTGATTGGTGGAATGAGCCATAGGTTGCTCACCTCTAATCCTGAATCTCTGTTTACTGTTTTATTATATAACAGGCAGTTGCTGCCCATTCCAGTGCACTCATCAACAGTATTGCAATTTTGTACTTTTGGTAAACACAAGTTCAATCCACAGAGAAATATTGTAGTTATTCTACGAAACTTATTAAAAACCCATCAATAGTTAACCTTTAGACTTACTACTATATTTTATCATTGTCTGAATCTAAAAAAAAAATAATATTATTGTTTAAGTCTTTCAAATATTCTAACAACATTGTCATGTTACTTCATAACACATCTGTGGTCTGATACTACTAAAGAGAAAGACAGATAGGAAAGTGAAAAGCATCCTGAAACACACTCATTCTAAGGAGCTTACAGAAAAGAAAGCTGAAAAGATGAACAAACTCAAGTTTCCTGATTACAACTTACTAAAGGCTAAGAAAAGAAAATGAAAGACCTGAATGTACAGTAAGTAAAAACCATAACAAAACTTTCATTGATACATGTTCTGAAGTCGAGTTAAAAAAAAAGCTGAAAATGTATAAAGCTTGCTGTTCATTAAGATTCCTTAAAATGATCAAATAACAAAAATGACACGAACAATGTTTTTCTACATAAATCAGTGTTTAGCTGTTGTTGTTTTCCTCTCAAAAGTAGATTTATTAAACACAGACTAAACCTAAATTACATCTGCTTTTAACATTTAAGTTTCATCATGTCTGTTATCTTGCCCCTGCTCTTTAAATGTTACGTTTATAATTAAATTGAATGTACAATTTAAATAGGATGTTATACATGTACATTTTTTTTACATTTTGTGTGACTCAAAAGTAAAATTTCTTTAAGTCACACAATTACACCTCTAGCTGGAATCATTATCAAAAACACACAATTACACCTCTAGCTGGAATCATTATTAAAAACTGATTTAAAACACACAATTACACCTGTAGCTGGAATCATTATTAAAAACTGATTTAAAACACAATTACACCTCTAGCTGGAATCATTATTAAAACTGATTTAAAACACAATTACACCTCTAGCTGGAATCATTATTAAAAACTGATTTAAAACACACAATTACACCTCTAGCTGGAATCATTATTAAAACTGATTTAAAACACACAATTACATCTCTAGCTGGACTCATTATCAAAAACTGATTTAAAACACACAATTACACCTCTAGCTGGAATCATTATTAAAACTGATTTAAAACACACAATTACATCTCTAGCCGGACTCATTATCAAAAACTGATTTAAAACACACAATTACAACCCTAGCCGGAATCATTATTAAAACTGATTTAAAACACACAATTACACCTCTAGCCAGAATCATTATTAAAACTGATTTAAAACACACAATTACACCTCTAGCTGGACTCATTATCAAAAACTGATTTAAAACACACAATTACACCTCTAGCTGGACTCATTATCAAAAACTGATTTAAA
>NW_013674888.1:0-17432 GCF_000517525.1 Limulus polyphemus
CTATGAAGTCTGGCTAATTAATGTTATCTATGTTAACACTCGAAGTTCATCTCTATCAAGTCTGACTGATTAATGTTATATCTTGTTAACACTCGAAGTTCATCTCTATCAAGTCTGACTAATTAATGTTATCTATTGTTAACACTCGAAGTTCATCTCTATCAAGTCTGACTAATTAATGTTATCTGTTGTTAACACTCGTAGTTCATCTCTATCAAGTCTGACTAATCAATGTTATCTGTTGTTAACATTCGAAGTTCACCTCTATCAAGTCTGACTAATCAATGTTATCTGTTGTTAACATTCGAAGTTCACCTCTATCGAGTCTGACTAATTAATGTTATCTGTTGTTAACACTCGAAGTTCATCTCTATCAAGTCTGGCTACAACGACTGGAAGATCTACTTTGAATGATCAACAGTTTTTCGTGCAATTTTTTTGGGATTTTTACATTATTTTTTGAATCCAACATTTACCCTGTTTTTTACACGATTTGTACTAAAAAATATAGCAAATAAAGTTCCCCTGCTATTTTTTTTGGAGGGGGGGGGTGTATCAGAAAAAAAAACGCTTAGGGCGAGAGAGAAATTAAACATGGAAAAGGATAACTGTATCAACTGAGCAAGCACAGACAGTGCACGGAGCGTAGTTATTAAGCTCGCTAATTGCCTGCAACGACGGCGTTGGATCATGGAATGCACGAGCTTCGCTAGACCTCCCAGGTAGAAAGCCCTGCAGCCACAGTCTGAATTGCTGGGTAAATGTTGGGAAATTATAGAACAATGCCATAAGCACCCGCACGATATACTGTTATCAGGGCAACCGGACTTTAGCCGATAGAGGGCGAAAATAATAATATGCTCAGTTGGTATTGTAATAAACTGTTCTGAATTAAAATTCTTGGAATTATCTCAATAAGTTTGTTTGTTGCTATGCACGGAGCTACACAACGAGCTATCTGTGCTGTGCCCGCCACGAGTATCGAAACCCGGTTTCTAGCGGTGTGAGCCCTCATCAGACTTGCCGCTGAGCCACTGGGCTGTCTCTTTAAAAAACAATAGTTTTGAGTTTCATTTTATTCATTCATATTGTAATTAGACAAAACGTTATTAGTTTAGCTGAATCAATCATATATTGGAATACAACCTAACGAAAGTGTTTTCCTCACAATTAAATGGAGTTTTATTTCTGGAAAACTACATAATGGGTTAGAAGCATTCTGTCCACCGCCTGGAATAGAACCCCGGATTTTAGCGTTGTAAGTCTGTTAAGTTACGGCTGACCCACCGGAGACCGTAATTAAAAGAGATTTGATTTGATAACCATACGTTCGTTCCTGTTGATTTGAGTAAGAAATCGCTAGTGAAAGATGATAACGATTTTCACTATTCGAATCCAGGATCGATTTGATATTTAAGCAAATACCAAACTTTTCCCGCATCACAACCATCAGCTATAGTATGAAACTAACGAGAAACGCATATATATATAGGTATTATTATTGTTGTTGTTATTTACTTAGTGCAAAGATATACCAGGCTATCTGCACTCTGTCCATCGCAAGGAATCGAGACCCGGATGTCAGCGTTGTAAGTCCGTAAACTTGCCGCTGACTAAGCGGGGGGGACTGACAAGGTATTAAAAAAAAAAAGGTATTGATGCCAAGGGCATCACTGACGTAGCTTTATGTAACAAGAAGTACAGAGCGTACAACGTCACACACACACACACACACAAAAAAGTTTATGGATTTCAATTCTAAAAAAAAGCGAATATAATTCAAAATTTCAAACATGGATTTAATGATAAAAACAAGATGGACGTTGCATACATGAGAATAATTTCAAATGCTGCAAAAAGTATTATGTGTTTTTGATTTTATCTCACATTTTTACATCTTATCTTTATGAACATTATTCCTGTAAATGATATGGTGATTTCACTTTATATATTTTTTTTGTAAATTACGACAGACTTTCAGTTGATGTTTAGTAATCGTGGCAAATTTAACGAGTGAACGTTAAGAAAAATTAGTACCATTTCAACGAAGCAATAACTCTTCTAATTTCGCGTATGAGCCAGGCGTGGCCTTCAGGCTTAGCGTGCATATCTGTGAATTCGATGGTCTATGGTTAGCGTCTCGTTGTTGCCAATTCTTTCTCCGCACTTTGGGTGCGTTATAAGAGTGACGGTCAAATTCCACTATTCAGTTCTTTAAAGTAGCCAAAGAGTTGGCGGTGTATGCTCTGAATTAGCTTCCTTCCTTCTAGTTTATCAGTTCAAAATTAGGGACGGCTATCGCAGATGACCTTTGTCCAAATATCTTGCGTAAAAAAGAAATTAATAAGTTTTGGTTATGTTCTTAATGTCAACACAGCTACAAATTTCTCCTTGTTGTGCAGATAAAACGTACAAGAGTGAGAATAAAGAAGTAAATTACACCACACTCTTCCTTCTACGACAGATTTTACATGTACCACGTCATCAGACACGATGGTATGCTATTACCTTGCGAATTATTCTGAAACATCTGTATTTATTTTGAGGACGGTTAAAATATATATATAGATATATGTATATAGCCGCTACCACTAGTAACGGTCAGGTTATGACAAGAAAATAAAGATGCATGCAAATGTATTACTGCTGGTAACGGTCAAGCTAAGACAGGAAAATAAAGACGCATGCAAATGTATTACTGCTGGTAACAGTCAAGCTAAGACAGGAAAATAAAGACGCATGCAAATATATTACTGCTGGTAACAGTCAAGCTAAGACAGGAAAATAAAGATGCATGCAAATGTATTACTGCTGGTAACAGTCAAGCTAAGACAGGAAAATAAAGATGCATGCAAATGTATTACTGCTTGTAACGGTCAAGTTAAGACAGGAAAATAAAGATGTATGCAAATACATTATTTCTGATAGCAACGGTCAGGCTAAGACAGGAAAATAAATATGCATGTAAATACATTGCTGCTAATTGAAATGGTCAGGTTAAAAGAGGAAAATAAAGGTGCTTGAAAATGCACCACTACTGCTAATTGTAATGGTCAGGTTAAAAGAGGAAAATAAAGGTGCTTGAAAATGCACCACTACTGGTAGTAATGGTCACGTTTATTTGATGCATTTCGCTCGTAATTGGAAAGATCGATTGAGAGAAATTCGGTTGCTGTAAAACAAAGGTTCTTTTTAACTTTGACAACCGAACGATTCAGTAAGTACTAGGTTTAAATTAGATATTGTTTTGTAAAATTACGAAGATATATCTCTTTTAGCTTGAGGTAATATGGACAAAAAAAAACAACAGCAAAAACTCATGAGATGCTATTCTCCTCACTAGTTTTCTCCAATAAACTGCTGTGAAACTATATGCATTGTAATTTTTTATTAGATACACACTAGAAGCGCCACCACTCGGATTTTCAAACGATTTTTATTTTGTTTTTAAGGAGTAAACAGGCAATAACTTCTTGGCTTTCTTACAATCGACCTACATGCAAGTGTTTGTTTGTTTGTAATTAAGCACAAAGCTACACAAAGGGCTATCTGTGCTCTGCCCACCACGGGTATCGAAACCCGGATTCTAGCGTTGTAAGTCTGCATACATACCGCTGTGCTACTGGGGGGCATGCAAGTGTTACCACGCGTAAGAATTTGAATTATATATCGCTAAATTTTGGGGTTCCATCCTCAAGACAGACACAGTGATGGGTAAACAGTTTGAAAGTGTATTACATAAATAGTCATGTTATAATGCAGTAACATGCAACAATTTTAACTAAAAGACAATAAAGAACAAGAAACGGCAAGACACGACCAATATTTATTGATAATTGTTGTTGGTCCCTTTTTTTCGTGATCATATAATTATTTTCTTAAAATATTCCAATATAAAGGAAAGTTGGTAGCAATTGAACATGATCATATAATTTTGTTATAGTATCTAATGTTAATGGTGAAAATAATTGTTTTACACAAGTAATTTAGGTTATGAAGTAAATATAACAAAATAGGTGCAACTAGCATAATCTCGGACTTCGCCAAAATTCGATAAGCAATAAGAAGTAAATATAACAAAATAGGTGCGACTAGCATAATCTCGGACTTCGCCAAAATTCGATAAGCAATAAGAAGTAAATATAACAAAATAGGTGCGACTAGCATAATCTCGGACTTCGCCAAAATTCAATAGGCAATAAGAAGTAAATATAACAAAATAGGTGCAACTAGCATAATCTCGGACTTTGCCAAAATTCAATAGGCAATAAGAAGTAAATATAACAAAATAGGTGCAACTAGCATAATCTCGGACTTCGCCAAAATTCAATAGGCAATAAGAAGTAAATATAACAAAATAGGTGCAACTAGCATAATCTCGGACTTCGCCAAATATCAATAGGCGATAAGAAGGGATCGCTGCGCTATTTTTAGAAATTTAACTTATCATGTAAATAATGTTCGGAAAGCAAACGGAAACCTAAAATATGACATTATTTTATGCTTAGTGACTAAACTATTATCACTCAAGAATATATATAACGATTAAAAAAACATTACTTACAGCTTCTAACCTGTCAGTATATTAAACAAAATTTGCGTTTATTTATAAATGTCTTAGAGCGTCTGTTGGATATATGATCATAAAACTATGTCTGATAAAATATTATGTTATCCAATTTAAAACTTTCTGTTGTTAAACACAAAGCTACACAACGGGCTATCTGGGCCGTGGCCACCGTAGGCATCGAACCCCGAATTGTAGCGTGATAAATCCGTAGACATACCACTGAGCCACTTTGGAAAAGTGTAAAAGGAGTTGAACATAATTATTTTGGATGAAAACAAAATCTTTCACGATGTCTATGGTCGTTTGAAAATTTCTTGTTTGTTTGTTGTGAAGCTCAAAGCTACGTAATCGGCTATCTCTGTGCTGTGCCAACAAAAGGGATCGAACCCCTGTTTTAGCACTATAAGCACATAAACTTACCGGGGAGTGGACATAAAATGAACTTACTCTTTTGTAACAAACAATATATGTATATATATATATATATATATATTTATTATTCATTGGCTTTCATGCTTTATATCTAAAAATTTGATTGGAGGATTTGATTTTTTGTGCTCGAAATTAGTTTAATCGCATCAATTTAATGGTTCGGGAATTACGGGAATTTAATGGTTCGTTAACATTGCAAGTTTATATACAAGGAAACCCAAAGTAATTAAATAAATTCGAAATTAAGTTGTTTTAGGTAAATAAGACTTTTATCGACTCGCAAGCAAACAACACACTGAGTTATTTACCTTAATATGAGAACATTTACATAATTTCTAAATTATTACAATATTTTTGAAATTTGGAATCTTGTACGGACTGTTAACTTTTTGTTCAATTTTTTATATACTTTCGTATCAGTTTACCACTCATACGTTATTTGTTTCCTACACAACTGATAATATTTCAAAACATTTACACAACTGTAGTAACGATGACTTTTTTGTGTTAAAGCCAATAAAAATAAGAAGAAAAATTTAATGAGCTTTCTGGACATTGTATAAGTTATACTGCTGCCATTCTGACATACATCTCTTCACTACTATAAGGCGCTCGACTCACAATCTGAGGGTCGCGGGTTCGAATCCGCATCCCACCAAACATGCTCGCCCTTTCAGCCGTGGGGGCGTTATAATGTGACGGTCAATCCCACTATTCGTTGGTAAAAGAGTAGCCCAAGAGTTGGCGGTGGGTGGTGATGACTAGCTGCCTTCCCTCTAGTCTTACACTGCTAAATTAGGGACGGCTAGCGCAGATAGCCCTCGTGTAGCTTTGCGCGAAATTCCAAAAACAAACAAACTTTTTTTGATTTACGGTATTTTCTTATTTTGATGTTTTGAGCTCTTTTGTGTTTAGAACAATATATATACTAATTTGTAAAGTATCAAATTGAATTTTTGTTCATTAGAATTATGTAATGGTCCTGCTACATTCCAATGATTAAGAGTGCTCTGTATGAGCTACCCTAGCATGTCATATTCATTTATTGAATGACACATGGGAAGACCTTAAATGATGCTTAAGAAGGTTCTCTAATAGTCGAGGAAAGAGAAACTTAAACAGAATCCTATGAAGTGTGACTCATTCCATCAAGTTTACTGGAACACATAGCAGAGAAGATGTGTCTACAGATCCATCAAATATTGACTCGATCTGGAATAGGCCAGCACCAAGGAACCAGAAATGAGGTAAGAAGCTTTCTTGGACTGTGCTCATACTATCATCATTTTGTAAAATCATACTTTGACCTAACTTGTCTCTACACAACTTACTCAATAAGTCAAATAATCTTTGTTGGACTGCTGATTGTGACCAATAATTCAAGAAACTGAAGAAGGAATTTACCACTACTCTCATTTTGGCATACCCAAATCTAAAACCGGAACTGCAATAAAACTTGATCTTTTATTTTGGAGAGTTCCATACAGTCATGCATGCATTTTGAACATTTGGATCATTCATTGCAAACATTGATAGTTCATGGGTTGCAGTAGGAGTGTTTGGCCCTGCTACTGCAAGTCATATTCTTGAAGGCAGGCACACCAAGAGAGCATTGGATACCCATGCCCATACAACTATTCTTGAAGTGTTCTATGACCTGTTGATGGATGTAGTTGTGAAAGAGGATCCAGCTCTTTATTACGAACTCCAATGGATCTCACAACCTTTCAGACCATTCTGTACCAACAGACACAAGGAAGGAACCAAAGAAGTGATCAATAAGTTCATTTATTCTGATTCTAGGCAAGAAAAATAGTCAATGTCTTCTCCAGATAAAATACAAAACATCCAATGTTAAAAAATTGTTTGGATGTGCATGTACATTTTTCATGACAATGATAGAATTTATATGGGAAACTTAACAGAGTTTGTGGTTTTCATATGTAATGTCACAGAAAAAATTGTGCACCTATTTGTTTGGCTGAGATAGAGTACATAGACAAGACATACGGTCTCAAGAGCACAGAAACAGACATATAGAGTGAGTTCAGGAAAGGGAACTTCTCAGTGTTACCAAGAACACCATTCAATTCTTCAACATCAGAGTAGATCAAGCACTGGAGCACACACACGACAACTAAAAATGCCCAAAGGTATCAGGAGCATTACCCCAAAACCCTGGAAATTTGCATGATATTTCTTGATTGGTTCTGAATAGCTTGCTGTCATTGGCAGGACAATAAGAAAGCATTGCCATGAGATATTTATACCAATCTTGCAGTACGAGGAGCAGAAAATCCAACAGATCAAAACTGTGCTTCGTAAAATATATCCATTCAGAGAAGGTGATGAAGTCTGTTATGCAAGAAGACATAAAACAGGACATTACAAGGAGAAATGCTGCTGAAGAAGTTAACTAAAATACTTTTATCTCACAGTTTGTTTGTTTGAATTTAAGCAAAAAGCTACACAATGGGCCATCTGTGCTCTGCCCACCACGGGTATCGAAACCTGGTTTCTAGCACTGTAAGTCTGCAGACACACCACTGTGCCAATGGGGTGCTTATCTCACAGAGAATTATTAGAGAGTTCAGCATCCGGAACAAAATGACAAACCGAAAGCTCAAGACAGGAAGCTGAACAGTCAAAACTCACAAAGGTGAAAGTTGGCAAAAACCCATTTATCTCAAAAGGAATTATCCCTTGTTTACAACAATGAGTGCAATATATAAATATAGTATACTATAACTGAAAAATATAAGGCAAAAGCAAAACTCGCAGGCGATCCGAATTTCGGACAATTTTCCAAGTTTTGGGATTAAGGTCCTGAAGCCTCAAATCGTCCGAATTTCAGAGGTCATACAGTAGTTGCCAGGAACTAAGCTGAAGCAGTTTGGTAAACCAAGGTAGTATCTTTTCAAGAAGATTCAAGCTGAGGCTAATCTTTCACCAATCAAATCTGTCCTTAATCAGGATATCTAGGATGCTCACTACTAGGCAATATTATGGCGCAATGAAGTCAAATTCATACCAGACTTACTAAACCCAAATTTATATGGTTGGGAAGAATATGATGTTTGTGTGTGTGTGTGTGAAGGGGTGATCTTTGCTAATCATTACGTAGATGAAACCAGCGATAAATGTGATAATAGAGATTGTAAACTGTGACTGCGGGAAAGTAAAATGTAGACCTGGAGAGTGTCCACGCAGAAGAGCAGGAATGGCCTACAAGAGAAGGGTGTTTGTAGGGCAAACACAAAAGTGTGAAAATATTAATGCACTGTAATGCATGATTGGCAGAATGACTGAATGTATATATTACACTTCAGTATGAACATCAGGAAGTCTTATAGTTCACGTTAACAGGTTTTACAGAAACAGTTAACAGGATCAGAAACAGTAAGAGCAATGAGAGTTATGCAGGTTGATATACTGATCAATTTCACTAGTTTAGCGTCGAAACTATATCTTATATAACTATTATTGAATACAGTATATTTTGCAAGTTCCAAAAATGAAATATTAAAAGCTCGTTTTTTACAACAACTATTCAGTTGTAGATGGAGCAGCTGTTATTATTATATGTTGTTTGGCATTTGGTACATCCTCATATTTGATTGGGTAACCTTAAGGAATATCAGGTTTAATAAAGTACGTATAAAAGTGCATACAAGATATTATCGTTATTACATTTTAATGTCACTGGGTTTGGTATTTATTAAATAAAACAAGAACTTTTCTTCTATAAACGGGCAAGTTTGCGTAACCAGTATAGTCCAATGTCAATCGGTCTCGTGATTCGGGAGCTCCAATCAGAATCTGCAAGTCGCGAGTTCGAATCCCATCATCTAATATACTCACCCTTTTAGCCGTAAGGGCGTTATAATGTGATGGTCAATCCTACTATTCGATTAGAGTTGGCAATGGATAGTTTTAACTGTCTCTCCAGAATATCACTTCTAAATTAGTGACGACTACAGCAGGTAGCCCTCGAGTAGCGTTGCGTGAAATTCAACAAACAAACAATACAGTGTCAGTCAAGTGCAAAATCTTTACTAAAGATGTATGTAAAATTAAACGTTTTTGTTTAAAATTCTATAGGGGTATATTGAGTGTCTCTCTCTATATAAAGATGATTCTGTAACCTTTTATTTTAGTAAGGAAACAATATAAAACAAAATACGTTTTTGATTTTACGACCGTACCTTTATTTTTCATTTACATTTTGGTGAAAAAATACTCATATATATATATAAAAAAAAAAACTAGTAAAATTCAAACCTTTTTTTTGTTCAACATACGTTCAAAACCAAGAACATGGACCCATGTGCCATTTTTTTTTTTAAATTGACGACCTAAAATTACCTCTAAATGACCTTGAAGATCAAAAATACCTCTAAATGACCTTGAAAATCAAAATCACCTCCAGATGATCTTGAAGATTAAAATTACCTCTAAATGACCTTGAAGATCAAAAGAAAAATTGGAATTTTTTTTTCTCACAACATTAAGAGTACCATATTAAAGCAAGGTACATCAATAAACATGATAAAATCGATATCCAACATAGAAATCTACAAATAAAAAAAAATCAGCAAACACTTGTTCTTAAATGATTTGTTTTAAATTATATTTCGAAATAACAGTTTATTTATTTGTTTAATCTATTACAAATAGCATGTATTATGATTTAGTTTTAGCTTTTACAAAATCATTGTAATTGTTGGTAATTTTATTGATTATACAAATATTTTGCTCCCCCTAATGGCTCAGCGATAATTCTGAAGGCTTGTAATGCTAAAACCCGGAGCCCATGCCTATGATGGGCACAACACAGATATGTTGTTGTTGTTATCATCATTATTAAACACAAAGCTACAAAAAAGGGCTATCTGTGCCCTGCCCACCACGGATATCGAAACCCGGTTTCTAGCACCATAAGTCCGCAGACATGCCGCTGTGCCACTGGAGGGCAGCACAGATAGTCATTATGTTATTTTGTGCTTAACAACAAATATACAAAACATACAAATATTTATATCAAAACGTACGGTATGTTTAGGAAAACTTGTTTCATAAATTGGTTTCGAAGAATCGCCAGTCTATTAATCAATTGACACTTTTTTAATAATAATAATAATAACTCAACAACATTAATCAAAACACAATAAAAGACGAACCAAATTCGTTACCAAAAACTTCATTATCTTCGTCTATCTGTTAACTTTATATGAGAAATTAAAGGCAATCAATAAAAATGTTTTCCAAATTATTGAAAACAGATATTCAACTGAAGTTTTGTTCGCTGAATTCCTGAATTTTTTATACTACACGGTATTTTATTGAACGTGAAACAACTTATTAACATTTAGGGTTAGCTTTATCAAAACATTTAGTCAGATATATACGGTACCTCAGTTAGTAATTGGAGATATTTAATGTAGCAGAATCTTTAAGACATTTTATTAGAAATGTTTACTTGAAGCCAACCTAGCCTATCTGTAACTGTGTTTCATACAATAACACCAATCTTTCCTAATAGCAAGTGACAGAGAAATTTGCGATTATGTGTTAAGAACTCTCCATCTGACGAAATTGATGAGAAAACGTTAAATTCTCAGCTCATTCTATATATATATTGCACTATAGGTGTACATTACTACTTATGTTATTATTTATATTAATTTTCGTCTTAACTTTAAAATATTTTAGATACGGTTAATCTTAAAAAAAACAAAAAAAACTGGTGACGCGAGGGGGCTTCAGTTTCACAAGGTTTGAAATACATGAAATTTGTAATATCCGATAAGGCAAAGAGTAGGCCTTCATTAAAAAGAAATCATGCAAAACATATGTATATTGTAGAAAAGTTATAAATTTTAATATCGACAAGACTATAACATAAACAAAAGCAGATCAGTAAAGATATTTCAATGGATTTACATCAAAGACATCACTGTAAATCCTACTAACATTAAGCAAGTCTGGAAGCATTATATTAACTTGTCATTGATGATTAAGTACGTTCACAATCATTAGTTGTTATTTACTAATGGAAAAAAAATACAACACACTTATCACTGGAACGATGCATGTTAAGTACATTAAATGTAATTTTTTCTTCTCACTAAACTGTGTAATTTCAGTAAACAGGGAAGGATTCGCTCAGTATTGTTTAAATAAATGGAGTATTATTAGTACAATAATGTAAGTTTAATATTGTTTAATTACGTGAATGGAGTGTTATTAGTACAATAGTGTAAGTTTAATATTGTTTAATTACGTGAATGGAGTATTATTAGTACGATAGTGTAAATTTAATATTGTTTAATTACGTGAATGGAGTATCATTAGTACAATAGTGTTAGTTTAATATTGTTCAATTACGTGAATGGAGTATTATTAGTACAATAGTGTAAGTTTAATATTGTTTAGTTACGTGAATGGAGTATTATTAGTACAATAGAGTAAGTTTAATATTGTTTAATTACGTGAATGGAGTATTATTAGTACAATAGTGTTAGTTTAATATTGTTCAATTACGTGAATGGAGTATTATTAGTACAATAGTGTAAGTTTAATATTGTTTAGTTACGTGAATGGAGTATTATTAGTACAATAGTGTAAGTTTAATATTGTTTTGTTACGTGAATTGAGTATTATTAGTACAATAGTGTAAGTTTATTATTTTTTAATTACGTGAATGGAGAAGAAATATTAATATACGTTCAGCATTTCGTAAATGTTGGAATATTGGCACAACAGTGTACGTTCAATAAAGTCAAGTTATGTGGAAAAATATTACACAACATTGTATGTTCTATAAAGTTTAAGTATATGGAGAAGTATTGATATCTCAGTGTACGTTTATATATGTGTGTGAATGAGTAAGTCTTGGTGTAAAATGTATGTTCTATAAAGTTTAAGTATATGGAGAATTATTGATATCAGTGTAAGTTTATATATGTGTGTGTAAATGAGTAAGTCTTAGTGTAAAATGTATGTTCTATAAAGTTTAAGTACATGGAGAAGTATTGATATCTCAGTGTACGTTTATATATGTGTGTGAATGAGTAAGTCTTGGTGTAAAATGTATGTTCTATAAAGTTTCAGTATATGGAGAATTATTGATATCAGTGTAAGTTTATATATGTGTGTGTAAATGAGTAAGTCTTAGTGTAAAATGTATGTTCTATAAAGTTTAAGTATATGGAGAATTATTGATATCAGTGTAAGTTTATATATGTGTGTGAATGAGTAAGTCTTAGTGTAAAATGTATGTTCTATAAAGTTTAAGTATATGGAGAAGTATTGATATCTCAGTGTAAGTTTATATATGTGTGTGTGAATGAGTAAGTCTTAGTGTAAAATGTATATTAATTAATTTCTTTTCGTTCATGCAACGTTTTTATGAGAGTACAGTTGGCTATGTAATAGAGACTTAATGATCTAACTTCTCAAAATACAAAAACAGTTTTTCATTTGTTTATTAAAAAAAAGATAAACAGTGCAAAACTTTCAGACATAAGCCTTCGTCAGATGCCAGCTCTAAACTCGTGGTCAAATTTGTTTTTATACAAATAAACGAAAAACAGTTGTATATATGTTCTGAGTGTTTAGGCCTTTAAATGTTTATTGCATTCAGCAGTGTTAAAGTAAATGGAGAAATGTAAGGCAACAAAACATTTTTATTGCCCTCGCCTCCGGAGGGGGAGGGGGGGGGGGGATCTGTCGGTGTTTCCTCGCGCGTATCTCGAAAACTAACAGACCGATGTACACGAACGTTTTACTAAATATGGCAAGTCAGTATAGGATAATTCCTCCACAAATCTGGTCCGGATCCA
Organism: Limulus polyphemus; assembly: GCF_000517525.1. NCBI lineage: Eukaryota > Metazoa > Arthropoda > Merostomata > Xiphosura > Limulidae > Limulus > Limulus polyphemus. The sequence goes on from NW_013674888.1 coordinate 12,847, forward strand.
AATTCTGGATCACTTTGAAGCATTTTCTTTATATAATTGGGAGATGGGGCACTTTCGCGGTTTTGGGTTAATAACTCTTGTAAAGTGTGATCGGATTTGTACCAAATTTCACGGACACGTTAAGGTTGAGACTCCTGATCACACCACAAGAAATGATCCGGATCGTCGATCATTATGGATCTGAGAAGGTTTCTCTGACTTTTCGAACGTGAAATTTGACGTCATCCAATATAAACGCATACAATCTCGAAAAGGAGCGGCGGGGCGAGAGCATGGAATCTCTCTAATTGCTCTTGTTTATATTTATATTCAGAAGCTTGGAAACTGTCTCTATTTTGTTAGTATTAATAAAAACAAACAAACCTATTCAACGTTGTTTACTGTAAAGAAAGACATAGAGATAGCAAAACAAAACTGGAGTTACAAAAGCGTATTTCAGTGAGAATGTGTCTATGTAAAGTATATGTTTTGTGGAAAATGGTAATAATTACATATTAAACAAATACCACTGTCATCATAATGTAAAAAAAAGTTAGTGTTTTAGTGTTGTTAGAATGAAATTTTTAGCGTTTTAAACGGAACCCTAGAAAATTACAAAACTTCAATATTATTATATTTTATTACGTACTACAAATGAAATAATTAATTTCTTAATGGAAAAAGGTTCCTGAAAAATATTGTATATTTTTTAACGTTTCTAATCACCACTACAAATTTCAGCCACTTTATTTCTTGTTGTTGTTGTTTTTTTTAATAAAAAAATGTTTATAGTTGTTAATAATTTCCACATTGTTCTTTACGGCTGAGCACATTCCCCTCCTTTAAAGAAAGGCTTCACTTGGTTAGGATAAAGAATTGGTTTTCCGATTGCACAAAACTGCTCACTGAAAAGATGATAAAATTGAATAATTTGTCACTGAACCTTTCTTTATATTTTAAATACTAAATACATCACTCAAACATTATTAATATCATAACAACATACTGTTGCCTGTTCCAACATACTGTTGCCTGTTCTATATGATTAAAGGCTTTAAAGCTTTACTGACACAATAAAGACATAATATTTTTAAAAGTATCCTCAAATATTGAATGCAAGTCTAAAGAGGTTATAATATCATTGGCTAGGCCACATTTGGAGTATTGTGTTCATCATTGGGTTCCTTATTTCAGAAAGGACATTCAATTGTTGGAAAGGGTTCAGAGGAGGGCTACTAGAATGATACCTGGAATGGAAAGGTTCTCATATGAGGTCTCTCAAATTGTTTTCTCTTGAAAAATGAAGAGTTAGAGTGGATCTGATTGAGGTGTTTAAGATTGTAAAGGGAATTGATAGTGTTGATGCATCAACTTTACTTAATGGTGAGAATGGGACGATTAGGGGACGCAAGTATGAATTTTGGCAGGGAAGAAGTCTTCTTCAGCTAAGACAGCTTTATTGTTTATAATAGAATGGTTAGCCTTTGGAATGGGCTGCCTTCGAGTGTGGTGGATACATTTTATTTAAGGGAGTTTAAGGGTAAGCTTGATAAATAGTTAAATCACAAGATGCTAGCTTTGAGGTTTTTTTTTTCTTCATGCTTAGGAGAGAGGGGTTAATTTAGCGGATAGGACAGCCTATATGAAACAAAAGGTCCCTTGTTGTTCTTTATCGTTATATTTTCAACTTGCCTTGGGCTAAAAGGCGAGATCACAGATCCAAAGTCCAGGCATAGGTATCTTTCGTTTAGAATAGCAAAGAAAATGAAACACTTTGCAGCGCACGTTTCATTGGTTAAGCATCACTGACTATTATTTGTAAAGTGCCTTTACAGACGAAATTGCAGAGTATGTTCAGCAGTGAGTCTCAGACTCGAACCTTGCACCTTCCGAACGGCAGCCCGGCACGCTAATCATGTGCCCAGATGCGGTGCAAAACAACCGCTAAAACTTGCATTTACAGCGATAAATAATGCGTTTGAATACCACTGGTGCAGTTAACATTTTAAACTACTGTGTTTATAGTACAAACTAGAGGGGCACTCAGTAGATCGCATACCTCTACCACGCAGCGTTGATCATATTCGGCCCTAAAAAAAAAACAAAAAAAACGATAATCTGTCCGTATGTCCGTCGTTATCAACGGACGCGGACCGTTTTTAGCAGGGAATGAGGAATAATATTCTATATATTTCCACCAAGTTTCATTAAAATGCGATCATTTTAGACTGAGTTATGGAGCAAAAATAGTGTTAACATATACGGATTATATTTGGGATTTTCGTGACCTTGCTGTGACCTAGACCCACCAAAAACTAATCACTTCTAGGTTGGGTCATAATCCAGATGTATACCAACTTTTGCCCGAATCCATTAAGCCGTTTTTGAGAAAACTTGCTGACAAACATACAAACACACACGCACAGGGGTGAAAACATACTCCTCCGTCCACTTTCGGTGGCGGAGGTAAATATCGGTTCTTTTTCACTATGCACTATGTATGATGTGCCCACTACATGGATCAAACCACGAATTTTAGTGTTTTTAGCCCCAAGGTTACCGCTCAGGTGCCGGGGGTAATAAGTTTGTTTTGTTTTGAATTTCGCGCAAAGCTACACGAGGGCTATCTGCGCTAGCCGTCCCTAATTTAGCAGTGTAAGACTAGAGGGAAGGCAGCTAGTCATCACCACCCACCGCCAACTCTTGGGCTACTCTTTTTACCAACGAAGGGTAATAAGTTTACAATGATTAACACTTTGCTCTAACTGCGCATTGATGTGTTTTAAACCTGATATACATATATATATATATATACATACAATAATAAATACTTCATTCATTAGAAATATAATATAAACATATCGTTTTGTTTTTTTAAAGATTATACTAAACATGTTTTTCTCTCGCGAAAGTAACATGGTCGATTAAAGACAACTTTATGAAAAATATACGAAACTTTCTTAAATCGCTAGTATTTGATCGAATCCAGAGAGTTCGTTTTGTTTGTTGTTTATTTTAGAACTTGTGCGCAAAGTTACACAAGAGCTATTTGCGCATGGTTATCCTTAATTCTGAACTGTTAGACATATGGTAGCTAGTTAATAGCACCCAACGCCAACTTTTTGGACTATTCTTGTCTACCCAAGTAGTGGGAGGTTTAACCGTTACTCTTATAGCGCACTTACGACTCCAAAACAAAGTGCGGAGCGCATTTTTTGCAGCCACGGGACGCGAACCAATATTCGGGTAAGCTAACCACTAGGCTACGCTCGGTCATATTCATAAGTATTGGACATGTCCTAAAGAAATAATTATGTTATAAGTAAAATATTATTATAAATATAATAGTTATAAAACAATTTATAATATTTGTACCGCTAGTGTTAGGGTAAAATATTATTGTAAATATAATAGTCATAAAACAATTTGTAATATTTGTACCGTTAGTGTTAGGGTAAAATATTATTGTAAATATAATAGTCATAAAACAAATTGTAATATTTGTACCGTTTAACACTAGCGGAACAAATATTACAAATTGTTTTATAACTATTATATTTGCAATAATATTTTACCCTAACACTAGCGGTAACAAATATTATAAATTGTTTTATAACTATTATATTTACAATAATATTTTACCCTAACACTGGGTAAAATATTATTGTAAATATAATAGTTATAAAACAATTTATAATATTTGTTCCGCTAGTGTTAGGGTAAATTTTTGTTCCATAAACCGTCTTCATACCTACACAGACAAAACTAACTTATTTTGTTTTAATAGTTACGGACGGTTCCATTAAAAAAAGGCAAGTGACATAAATGATTGATAACGTTACCTGATTCCGTTTTCCAAGTTAGTTACTTCAAATCGTTCGACTCGAAGTGCTGGGGGTTTGGGAATGAATGGACGAGGAGGATACGGAACTCCAAACTCGTTTGGCCCGAAGAAGTTGTAATCAAAAGGTGGTGAATGTCCAGGCTGCCATTTGACGTCTGTACGAATTATACTTCCAAGGTCTTTCGAACTCACCAAACATTCCACATCTTTCTGATTTCTGAAATATATATTTTTTTAAAATTGGTACCAAATTTGGGAGATAATTCTTGACAACTGTTAAGAGTCACTCCATAAATACAAAACATGAGTAACGTAACGTTATGAAAATTTCAGTGTTCTTCCATCATCAGAAATAAATTATCCCTCGGAAACTGGTCCCCACCCCTCCCCCCGGTGGCTCAGCGGTAAGATCCAAGGCTAATACGCTAAAAATTAGGGTTCGATATCCTTGGTGGGCCTTTTGTGTAACCTTGCCCTCAAATACAAACAAACTTAGGAACTTGAGGTACTCCTAACACAATTAATACTATCTTCCAAGATAATTGGTGTTCTTCTAACAAATAATATTACCTTCCAAGATAATTGGTGTTCTAATAAAATAATACTATCTTCCAACATAATTGGTGTTCTTCTAACAAATAATATTACCTTCCAAGATAATTGGTGTTCTAATAAAATAATACTATCTTCCAACATAATTGTTCTTCTAACATAAATAATACTATCTTCCAACATAATTGGTGTTCTTCTAACAAATAATATT
>NW_013674888.1:18291-21304 GCF_000517525.1 Limulus polyphemus
TAACAATTATGTTGGAAGATAGTATTATTTTTGGAAGATAGTATTATTTGTTAGAAGAACACCAATTATGTTGGAAGATAGTATTATTTATGTTAGAAGAACACCGATAATTGGTGTTCTTCTAATAAATAACATCTTCCGAGGGGACTGATGTTGTTCTAACACAAACAATATAATACATATTTTTTGAGGGGGTGTGTGGGACCAGATAGTCTTCTACAACAAATAAAATAACCTTCTGAGAAACTTATTTAATATACTCTTCTGAGCAAATTGATGTTTTACTAACATAAATAACACCATTTTAGGACAGAAATCTTATTCATTTAGTTTGGTTTTGGTTTGTTTTAAGCACTAACCTATACAATGGGCAATCTGTGTTCTGCCGACAACAGGTAGCAAAACCCAATTTTTAGCGTTATCCTCGGCGACACCGGGAGAGTATTCTTTTAGTACTTTTTTTTCTATAAGTTCAATGCATTTTATAAATTCAAAATTAAATATGCTATAATAAATAATATTTAACATATATATAACTAAAATGTGCGCAGAATTCAAGTCATAACTGATGAACTAACACAGATGTCTTACTAGTGCACACTCAATTCCCTAAACACGTTTCTTTTTAACAAGTGTTTCACTAGCTTAACCCTACTTTTGTTACTGAACGATTAATCGGTTTTACAGTGATCACTAAATATTATAAAATGTGTTTCTCTTAACAAGTGTTTCACTAGCTTAACCCTACTTTTGTTACTGAACGATTAATCGGTTTTACAGTGATCACTAAATATTATAAAATGTGTTTCTCTTAACAAGTGTTTCACTAGCTTAACCCTACTTTTGTTACTGAACGATTAATCGGTTTTACAGTGCTCACTAAATATTATAAAATGTGTTTCTCTTAACAAGTGTTTCACTAGCTTAACCCTACTTTTGTTATTGAACGATTAACTGGTTTTACAATCTCAACCTTACTTTTATTATTGAACGTTTAATTGGTTTTAAATTATGTAGACATTTCTGTTTTGAAATATACACGTGAACGTGAATGCAGGACACAGTATGTATTTATTGCCAAGTGGTCACGTGCCCAACCACTGTAATTTACAAATTACTTGCAAGGAGCAACTATAAATATACTACTATTTAGAAGTCATTATAGAACAATAAGACTGTATTTATTCCTTACGACTTCCTGGCTTGGAGGGGGCCGATATGCTTTTTTGATCCTGTAAGTTGAATAAACATAAGACCCTGAGGTGGACGTGCTTTAAAGTCCTCGTCGTCTGCATCGTTTGATTCAGAAACTTGAGCCTTCACATAATAATGATAGCCTAAGAAAATCAAGGCTTAAAATTAGGCTTACGAAACTACTAAGACACACTACTTATACCACGTTTTGAATTCATTTTATACCCGGTATGAGAGACTGAGGAGAATATACCGTGTTAGATTTTTTCATAAATTAATAGTGATAACGAATTGTATTGGAAACCATGAAACTGACCATTAATAAAAACAAATTAATAGACTGTAGATAATGTAAGCTAATAGGCCAAGGCCTCGATAAAGTCGTTTTTAGATATATTACGTAAGGCTTAAGGAGAAAATATAAAATATGTAACACATATCTTTCGTGGGAAGTAAGACAGTCACTATGAAATAAAAAAAACAAAAAACGTTCGATTACATAGCTGGTTGAGTAAGTTCTATTTAAAACATTTTGAATATGCAAATCAATATGTCACGTGACGACCATAGCCGATATAAAGTTGCAGTGAAACGGAATGTATCAGAACTACAAAAATCTAAATCTACGATGTGAACTCATCTTCATGATCTGAGTGTATGGATATATTGCGTCAGAAAGGGCTGTTACATGCCCTTCCGAAAGCGATTAATTATTGGTGACATCACCTTGCCTACTATACGCCAAACAATGTCAAAACCACAATGAGGACACCCCTTGTATTTAATGATACTGGAAAACAAAGGTATGTGGGTAAACTTGAGGCATCAGCACCATCCAGAAAGAGACCTGCAACAAGTCCTACCCCAGCTCTGGTTAGCAAAGCGAGGCGTCTTGTGAAAAGCGAGAATACACGAACACAAAAGTCAGTGGAAAAAGCCGTCCACATGCTCTAGACAAAAGTAAGTTAGATAATCAAGAAAGAATGCCATCTAGAAAACCTAGATAAATCACGTGTACATGAGTTGCTTTTACGACATATCTGTTCAACCACTGCATACCTCAAGCACATGAAAAATGAAACGGGTATTCATACTGTTCCTTGCCAAGCGTTACTGGTAATGTCGTCGTATGTGAATGGATTATTGAAAAGAGCACTAGAAATCAGCCGTTCTCGTTCATTAGATGGATTATGGAAAGTTTTCAGGGAGGAGTGGTGTGCTTTGGACACCAAGATGTTACAATGGAGCCTTTTGAAATGAAAACTACATTACGTTTTCAGATAGAGCAAGACCAACCGTGGCGACGTGGACTGTAACGACGTGGTGAGGTTCCAAAAGCTTTAAATATAACGTACTCAACCACTGTAGATGCTTGCTGTACGTAAGTACACGTGGATCATCCAATTAATCCGGATGATTTCCTCCCTATTGTCTGTGTGTCAGAAAAAAGTGATTTCTGAAAGTTAAATGAGCTAGTGATTACCTGATATCTGTTGAGAACTGACATTCTATGGCGCTTTTAGTGTGCAGATGAGTTAAAACTTAATTTCTAAGACCTCGATTCATTAATGTTATGAGTTATTCTACTAGTCATCTTATTGTCACTATTATGGAAGCTGAATAAATAGGAAATGAAGGATTTCGTCAGTTGAATGTTCACACGTAGCTATTCGATAATCAAATTAACAAACAAAAACAGAAACCAGCGTCTTTATGTTTGTTTGTTTGTTATGGATTTCGCGCACAGCTACACGAGGGCTATCTGCGCTAGCCGTCCATAATTTAGCAGTGTAAGACTAGAGGGAAGGCAGCTAGTCAT
>NW_013674888.1:22304-24289 GCF_000517525.1 Limulus polyphemus
ACCAACGAATAGTGGGATTCACCGTCACATTATAACGCCCCCACGGCTGAGAGGGCGAGCATGTTTGGTGGGACGGGGATTCGAACCCGCGACCCGCAGATTGCGAGTAGAGCGCCCTAACCACCAGCGTCTTTATATTCTAATGTTTACAAAGTTTCATGTGACTGTCTTTCGTCAGGCCTTGTAGCAAGTAAACGTCTGTTTCAGTTAAACTTTGGTTTTTGGTCTTATGAATGCGTAAATGCGATATCAATGTCAGACAACTAATGGAAACCAGTAAAGCGTTTCTTTAATTATTATCATTTTTCATTAGCTCAGGTGTAATCAGAAGTTTATAATTTTTAGGAAAGTTTCGGAAACAGATTGTGTAATAATGTTCGTGTAACTTTACTTACGGCAAGCTGGTGTGCTATGGCCAGCAAAGAGATACATCTTTACAGATTCCGCCTTCTTGTACTGCTGCCATTCGTTAGCTCTGTGCCCGAGGGGTGCACACAGTGAGCCATCACCGCAACCGTCTACACACTTCGCAGCTGAAAAGTTTCGGAAATTGTCGCACACATAGCCAAAGAAGGGACAGTCAGTGTTGATGGACTCGATGTATAACTGCCAGGAAGGAACGATTTCACATCCTGAAATAGACATGGATGAAAAAACAAGAACAACAATAAAAAAAAACACGAGTTTTCTCTCAGATTGTTTGTTTTCTTTTGAATTTCGCGCAAAGCTACACGAGGGCTATCTGCGCTAGCCGTCCCTAATTTAGCAGTGTAAGAGTAGAGGGTAGGCAGCTAGTCATCACCACCCACCGCCAACTCTTGGGCTACTATTTTACCAACGAACAGTGGGATTGATCGTCACATTATAACGCCCCCACGGCTGAAAGGGCGAGCATGTTTGGGTGGGACGGGGATTCGAACACGCGACCCGCAGATTGCGAGTCGAGCGCCCCTAACCACCATTTTTTTTTATCTCAGACACAGTAACACTAATTTAACTATCGCGTTTTGTTACATTTCACCCTACGAAAACCTCACAAGCTTAGCCCTTATTTTAATAGAAAATAAACCAGCAATGTACCAACGATTAGGTATTATAGTGACAAGAACATAAACTAGGAACTTCGAGTCTTTTCAAGCATCTCAACGTATTCTTAATTGGCTTCGGTATCAACATTAGATACACTTTGTTAACCGTTAAGTTCCAAATAAGTAACAATCCTGGCACTAAACTGTAGAATAACAGTCGCGTTGACGTGAACTTCTTATAAAGTTACTAGAAATTAATAAATGTATATAAACATCTAACCAATGTCGTGGTGTGAATGGTGTTCACCAAGAGGGTGGCTACAACCATGGGGCCTCCTGCCCCCGTTAGGGTAAAAGTCCAAATGACCACTGGGTTCCAGTTCATTGATTTCTGGAGAAGAGAGGATAAGGATATATTTCAACATAGCATCCAAGTGACATGTCTATATAAGTACACAATATCGTGTTTATTTAATAGAACAGATAAAATATATGGATTCATTTAAGTAGTTAACTAGATAATTATGTTTAAAACCAAGAGAGATACAGATAATATTACATACGTATGGCCTGGACGTATAGAGAAAGAGGCAATTAAATATTAATACTTTACAAAATATTGATATTACATTTTGTGATGCACTGGTTATACATGGGTAAGTCAAATTACGGCCACCTAAATGTTCGTGTAAGTAGATATTTAAAGAAAGAAGAAATAAAGAAAACCATTATTATTAATATCAAGTTAAAATGTAAAGACTTTGGTGTAAGGTATTTAAGCAAAATAGACTATATACTTATTGTTGCATCATAGAAGACACTTGGGTAAGATAGAATATCCTAGTTATAATTACATTACAGAAGACACTTGGGTAAGATAGAATATCCTAGCTATAATTACATTACAGAAGACACTTGGGTAAGATAGAATATCCTAACTATAATTACATTACAGAA
>NW_013674889.1:0-6691 GCF_000517525.1 Limulus polyphemus
TTTTATCTACTGATACATCAGTAACATCTAGTTTTATCTACTGCTACATCAGTAACACCTAGTTTTATTTACTGCTACATCAGTAACACCTAATTTTATCTACTGCTACATCAGTAACACTTTAATTATAGTTTTACTGCTACATTATGAGTATTTCTTAGTTTGACCTAATACTACATCAGAAGCACTCTTTAATCTACTAATACTTCAGAAGCACAAGTTATGCAGGATATTTTTTATTTACCACAGCTCCACTCCAACCAATCATCACACTGCTACGTTTTATAGCTTCGTTTGAAGTAAGTGCCACAAATACAACACTCTGTCTACATTTTCTATCACTGTGAAGAACCTATATTCTATCACCAATGTGAAAAGCCCTCCCACCGGAGCGAATACCAGTAATCGTGCAACTAAGTAACGATCCCTTGTACTCCACCTGTCGCTTAGAGGAGTAGATAAAAACACCCCAGGGATGAAGATCCGAAATAGTAACATCCGTGTCTACTAGCGAACGTCAAGAATTCGTTATGGCTACAGAAAGAGGTGATTCTTGGGATGGTTTGAATATTTTTTGCATGAAACGCATCTTTAAAGCATTCAGGCTTGGTAAACCACTAAATATACGTATTAGCCAATTTAATATATTCAAAATTTCTATCTTCAAATTTTAAAATACAGTAGTCGCGTTAAGTAATGAAATTGGAAAAATCAGCACCAGACTTCACTAGCGGACATTTCGGATCAGACACTTTACAAGCGGACATTTCTGATCAGACACTTCACTAGCGAACATTTCTGATCAGACACTTCACTAGCGGACATTTCTGATCAGACACTTCACTAGCGGACATTTCGGATCAGATACTTCTCTAGCAGGCATTTCGGATCAGACTTCACTAGCGGACATTTCGGATCATACACTTCACTAGCGGACATTTCTGATCAGACACTTCACTAGCGGACATTTCTGATTAGACACTTCACTAGCGGACATTTCTGATCAGACACTTCACTAGCGGACATTTCGGATCAGACACTTTACTGGCGGACGTTTCGGATCAGACACCTTACTAGCGGACATTTCGGATCAGACTTTACTAGCGGACATTTCGGATCAGACACTTCTCTAGCAGGCATTTCGGATCAGACTTCACTAGCGGACATTTCGGATCATACACTTCACTAGCGGACATTTCTGATCAGACACTTCACTAGCGGACATTTCTGATCAGACACTTCAATAGCAGGCATTTCGGAGAAGACTTCAATACCAGATATTTCAGTATTGTTTCTATTAACAAACTGTAAGTTTTACCTCTAAGATAATGATGAGCCCTAGTATTAGGCCTCGTCCTTTGTTTTCAATCATGGCCATTTAGAGTAATGACAAGGAAATTATGTCGTAGGACAGCGGTCCCCATTTATTTACCAAAATGGACCACTTCAGAAGTTGATCATGAAGCCAAGGGCCTGAGCTTGTTGGGTAATACGTCATTCTCCGCATAACGTTTACAGTATCTGATCATGCGAATTAAACTTTCGAGGGGCTGGCATGAATATCCTAAGTATATTTATTAACAACTAGGATAGAAAAAAACATGCAAAATCTTCCAAAAGTAATTCCAAACTTATAGCGAAGAATATTTAACTTTGTACGTGAAATGACGCCATTTTGCAACACCCGTCAGTTTAAAAGTTTCCTTGAGATTTACAGTATATTAAAGAAACGTTTTTCCTAAAATAGTTTTTACTGCTTTGGAAATATGTACGAGAAACGGCGTCGTCTTGAGATATCCGTCAGTTTGTTGCAGAAAATTTACTTGCTAATTTAGAAGTATAAAAATAATACGTTTATCTTCTCTTTGCAAGTGAATCACGTGGACTTATATCTTATTGATTCCCATGTTATATTAAACAATCAAAATAAGGCTTATACAAGTGTAGTTTAAGAAAGGGCCTTATTATTTACTCTAGATTTGTAGACGAAAACATTGTATACGTTCTTCGATTTCGATATATGTACGTAGATATACCACACAAAGAAAAAGAAATATCTTTATACTAATTACAGGCAAATCAGGAAATTCCGCATGTGATAATCATTAATTTTTTTATCTGTACGTACAACGAGACACTTGAAATGTGAATGTACGATTGACAATGTTATTAAATTTGAACAAATGACGTTATCAGACACTTGACAAATAAGAACAAATATTTTAATTATTCAAATGAAGTTTTAACTTCGCGTAACCATTTTTTTTTTATAAAACACAAAAATAGAAAATGGGCTATCCGTGTCGCGCCCATCGTTAGCATCGAAACTAGATTTTTAATATTATAAACCTTCAGAGGGAAAGGAAGAAGGGAGACTTTTTTTTTTTTGAACAATCGCGAATAAATGTAATGTTATGTTCGTCTCGTATAATACCAAATATCATATCGCTCGTTGCCATGGCGGCAGTTCCATCATCAGAAGATGTAGGCATGACAACCACAACAGTGGTTAGAAGAGATTTCTGTAGGTGTGAAAAAGCTGTGATTTCAATAATTTGTGTGTGATTTTGTTTAATTGACTGTTTCTTTACAACTTCTAAAAAAATGGTAACTATATAAAACAGACTCTTATTATAAGCCTATCTTTTTATAATGTTCATTTTAAAATATTCAAAATAATTTATGTTTCGATATTTTCGGTTGTTTGTACTGATTACTTGTTTTGTCTGAAGGGCATTTTAATTGCACGTGGCCAAAACGCCCATGACGGTTTTTTTTTTGCTTAAAAATTGTGCGCAAAACTGCACATGGCCATAGGTTAACTACACAAATCTGTCCCTATAATTTTGAGCCAATAGACTAAAGGGATGGCAAGTAGCAAATAACACCCGCCGCCATTTCTTGGGCTACTCTCATCTGAACGAATAGTGGGTTTTATCATTTTTAGACGGCCCCCAAAGTGCGGAGTGCATTTTTGCAATAATGGGTCACAAACCATGAATCATCAGATTCACAATCCGGCACACTAACCACGTCCAACCCAACTATTTTACAGACCCTTTAGGGCTCAGGTAAAGCCTGAATTACTGATCAAGCGGAGGGCAGCCACTCAGCATCACTTACAGCCACATAAACTTTGCTCAGAGTGAGACTGACTGTCACTTTATAAAGTGCTCTCAGCTAACCAACAGGCCACACAAAAAGCATAAATTCACACTAAAGCCATGTTTCCATCTCTAGTATTTATGTATGAGGCCTGGTCTGGCTAAAGCGCTCGACTCGCATTCTGGATATCGCGGGTTCGAATCTCCGCCACCGAACATGCTCGCCCTTTCAGCCGTGGGGACGTTATAATGTGACGGTCAATCCCAATATTCGTTGGTAAAACAGTAGCCCAAGAGTTGGCGGCGGGTGGTGTTTACTAGCTGCCTTCCCTTTAGTCTATCACTAGTAAATTAGGGACAACTAGCGCAGATAGCCTCGTGGAGCTTTACACGATATTCAAAATGAACCCAAACCGGATTTATGTATGATATTATTCAGTCATATTCATGATGTCAGAAAAACAAGTAGGTTCAAGAAGTCTAAATATAAAACGATAAAAAAAAACCCTGAAGAATAAAGATCCACCTTTCGAAACCTTCGGGTTATAGGGTTTTTATCTTTTATGTTATTTAATCATAAAATACTCTACGTTTGAAATGTACTTCAACATCATTAGGATCTTGTTGTCCAAAACTTAGCAACGTTATAATTAACTGTATTAAATACTAAAATAGAGCTAACTTATTTTAACACATATGTTAAGGTCATCCTACATAATTATTTATATCTCTTCAAGATGAAACGATGACACCAAATGTGATTCAATAGAAATCAGTCAGATCCTCAACTAATGTGATACACAAGTTACTCTTTATTATAATGTTTAAAACAAAACATTTCAACATACATAACTAATATCATAGTCTTCTTCTTGATGTGAATTACAACAATATCAAATTACATCACATTTCACACTTCAGAACTGCTTGAAAGTTTAATATAAAAATGGAACCCTTCCCCCTCAATTTGGACAGCATAGTTACCCCCCCCCCAAAAAAAATCAGGAAAAATTACAGTGTTCCCTCAATCTGAATGATATAGTTATCTTCGTCTCAATCAGGAGAATAATAATTATTCCCCACCCCTCAATCACGACAATATATTTCCCCTGCCATTCAATCAGAACAATCCTGTTAGTTACCCTCCCCGCAATCAGGATCAAAATACAGTTATCCCTCCCCTTAATCAAAACAATACAGTTACCCTCCTCTCAATAAAGAAAATTCACTTATGATCTCCCCTTAATAAAGACAATTAATAATTCACTCTATTAATCGGAGCAGTATAAATATTTTCAAACAGTTAAAACCACAATCACTACAATATATATTAAAAGTAACCTTTCTCCCTTATATAATCTGTTCTTTATTTCTGTTTTACAAAAATCTTCACAAGAGTTTACACTGGATAGACATTCAACGAAAAAAAATTAAAAACAGTTAACAAATAACCGTTTAAATAAACTCTGTATTTAACCAGTAAAAACTAATAAGTATGATCATGCTCGATAATCCAGGAAGATCACACAAAACCTGTTCCACGATGGCAATTTACATAACAAACACAGCCACTTTGTTTGTTTGTAATCAAGCAGAAAGCTACACAATGGGCTATCTGTCTGTTTCGTAACCCGGTTTCTAGCATTGTAAGTCCGCAGATATACCGTTGTGCCACTGTGGGGCCAGAGTCTGCAGTGATCACAGCACTGTAAGTCCGCAGATATACCGTTGTGCCACTGTAGGGCCAGAGTCTACAGTGGTCACGGTTATCATAGCTAGAGACAATGATTGGAAATAATCCCAGTGATACAACATGGCGTCCTTATACTCAGCCATGTACAATGAGTTCGGCATCGTGTGTGGTTATCAGATACAAAGGATAAATACAAAATATCCAAACTTGGTTTAAGAATTGTCATCAATATTTCCTTCAGTCACAACAGCCAATAACCATACGTGATTAAGACGTTCAACGCCGTCTGTCTGTGTGGGTGACAACTATAAGGAACAGTTCAGTATAGAACCCTGGTCGTTCTAAAAGCTTCTTAAAATTCACGACAAGCGAAAGAACGGATACTCCCTTCCTGTAGCTATCATCTAACGCGTTGAATTAAAAAAAAATGATTTATAAAAACTTTGGATTTGGTCGTATCCACTCTATCAAATAGTTTAAAATATTTCATTGTTGTAACAATATAAAACTTATGTCATTCGTACGTGTATGTTTACACATGTGTGCAACAATATGCTGGAAACTAAAAGAAGTGATACCAAACATTCAAATTGAATTCTTCTCGTCATGAGAGTCACGTGCACTTGGACGACAGTACACAAACGTTTCAGTATATAAAAATTAAACGAATAAAGCACTGTAGTACGAAACACGAATACAGAGATGGCGTGTATTATTTTAAACACGGTGTTTATATATATATATATATATGGTGTGTTTTCAAAATTATCATACGGACCTCAAACAACACGTACTTAAAGTGTCTTTCACTCTTATCTTACACCTTTCATATTTAATAAGATAATACTACTGTTTTATTTAACCCTTATTTTTACAATTATCTATATTTTCGTACAGAGGGACTTTTATGTTTATTTTTTGTTTATACACTGTCTTCCATTTAACTACGAGTTTAACGCCCCCTAGTGGCTCAGACGTAAGCTTGAGGGATTATTATGATAAAAAAAAATACGGGTTTCATATCCATTCTGTAGCTTTGAGCTGAAAACTTGGATTATTTCATATCCGTGTTGGGTATAAAATAAAATAATTATTATAAAATAAACGAAGAAGTATATAAGTAATGTTGTCGTTGTTTTTTAATGGATTTCCAAGTCGCGAAACTGGATTCACTACAGTTACTTTTATATTTCTAACCTGTGGGGAAAATGAATAAAGGCGTCTACTAGTTAAGAAATACACGTGTATATTATTATTATTATAAAAAAGTTTTTTTTTTAAGTTTTAAAGAATGAATTCTGTAGCTGAGACCGTACTGACAAAATATTCCAATGAAATTATCCTAACCCTAATAGTTCAAGTCTTTTCGGGTTTTTTGTTGTTTGTTTTTGAGAGGAATATAGTATTATGAGAAATGGAAACACAATACTTGTCTCTGTTCACTATAAACACTCAACAAAACCAAAACCAAATACTTAAGACTTACAAGAAATGTTATATAGACAATTTCAAAAGAACAGTTAAACAGAGTAGAAACGACAGATAGATAGATGGACAGTGAAAAAATGAGACGGACAGAAAGACAGACAATGGAGAGAAGAAGAGATAAAAATAGACAGAAAAACAAATAGGTTTAAGCGAAAAGTGAGGTAGAGAGATAGATGGAGAAACATCCAGGGTGAGACAAACAGATAGATGGATAAAGACAGACAGACAAATAGACAGGTGAGAGAGACAGATAGATATATAAACATTCAAAGACAGAAAAACATTGAGAGAGACAGATATATAAACAACCAAAGAGTGAGACAGATAGATAGATAGATATATTACAGCCAAAGAGTGAGACAGACAGATAGACAGATAGATATATTACATCCCAAAGAGTGAGACA
>NW_013674889.1:7691-9148 GCF_000517525.1 Limulus polyphemus
TCGAATTTGAAAACATACACTATATATACATGAACAAAATGTAAGAACATACAGTATATATACATTAACAAAATGTAAGAACATACAGTATATATACATGAACAAAATGTAAGAACATACACTATATATACATTAACAAAATGTAAGAACATACACTATATATACATTAACAAAATGTAAGAACATACACTATATATACATTAACAAAAGTAAGAACATACAATATATATATATAACAAAGAGTAAGAACATACACTATATATACATGAACAAAATGTAAGAACATACACTATATACATTAACAAAAAGTAAGAACATTATTATATAAAGTTTGACACATGTTTGAATTATCTCACACATTCTGTTTAAAAGTTATATTTTGTGTGTGTGAGAGAGAGAGAGAGTGAGCGAAGCGTGAACTATTCTTCCTTCCCATCTTTCTCTCTCTAAACCGTTCTCGAGAACACGTGCAATTTAATCGTCTGTACGTAGTCATCCAATCAAAAACCAAATGAAAATCCAGTGTTATTGGGTCACACCCACCGTACTTTGACTGCCTACACTTTCTCAATTGTTTATTGTTACATTACCAGAGATTGTCATGCACTCGGAACAGTTGTTTACAGCTGTAAGCCGGAGCTTGCCCCGTAATCCGCCTCTCTCTCTCTTGCCATAAAGGGCGACATGTGAGAGCACGTCCCGATTGAGTTACTGGACGTGTAGAATGTTTCCGGAATAATCATTTCTGGACGCCGCAGCAGGTTTGGCGGAGGGTGTTATCAGAATAAAAGTTCCCGTAAAACCTTTCTTAGAACTATTTCTTTATCCCGTCCATCTATACCTTTATTTCTTTATCAGCATATCGTGTTTTTTTTCATCTAGATTCTGTTTTTACTTATCTGTCACTCTCTCTGCCTTTGTATATGTCTTTATATTTAATATTTCTTTACGCATTTATTTTTTATGTTTATCTGTCTCTCTCTTTCTTACTTACTCTTTGTCTAGCACGTGCACGAACGTAACAAAATCATTTTTTTCTGAATATTTCCATTTCAGTTCAGGACTATGCAGCTGAAGTTACGTGATTCGCGTCCCGTTACCATCAAAGAAAGAACGCGCACCGCCACTTTGGCGTCGTTGGTGCGTTTCTGAGAACAACAACTGAAAAGACGACTCTTTAACTATGTTCGAAGTCCATTTGTTTGTTTTAAAAATCACTCGTCTCTTGTGAATTGTAAACATTGAACATTTGTGTAAAGCTTGCAAACCTGGCTAACCTTAAACTATTATTTATAGTTAATACTAGCTAAAGCTTGTAAACTGGCTTACCTTAAACTATTATTTATAGTTAATACTAGCTAAAGCTTGCAAACCTGACTTACCTTAAACTACTATTTATAGTTAATACTAGCTAAAGCTTGTAAACCTGGCTAACCTTAAACTACTATTTATAGTTA
>NW_013674889.1:10148-24429 GCF_000517525.1 Limulus polyphemus
CTTACCTTAAACTATTATTTATAGTTAATACTAGCTAAAGCTTGTAAACCTGGCTTACCTTAAACTATTATTTATAGTTAATACTAGCTAAAGCTTGTAAACCTGGCTTACCTTAAACTATTATTTATAGTTAATACTAGATATATAACAGTACTTTTACCAACGAATAATGGGATTGACCGTCACATTATAACGCCCCACAGCTGAGAGGATGAACATGTTTGGTGACGGGGATTCGAACCCGCGACCAGCAGATTGCGATTCGAGCACCCCCTAACCACAAGGCCATTTAATTCAGTCAGTGGTATGTAGAATAAACTGATTTAAAGACGTCATAAAAAGAGTTATAAGAAGAAGAATCAGATCTTCTACATACCAACCTGTAGGACTTAAGAAGCATATTGTTAGCCACGAGTCTAAGAACGAGCCTATCATTGCTGCTCAAGGATGGCTCAAAGTTTAATATACGTTAAATAATTTGAAACTATAAAAATACCATGAGCTACTAAAGTCACACGCAGATGTCCAGCGCTTATGGAACTGATTTGCCACCACTGCTGCTCTTCGGGTGTTCTAGTTTCTGTTGCCTCTGTTGAGAGGAGTCTTTTAAAATGTAAAAATAATTAAGACTTGTCTAAAGTTGTCTATGTCTCAGGTGTTTCTCACCGGGTTGGCTACACTTTCCATTACAAGGGGTGTTGGAAGAATATTGACTTTCCAGAAAATTGTCAAAAAATATATAACAAGAGCGATTAAAAAGTAAACTGTCACACTTTAATTTGGCAAAAGTCTCTGTGTGGGTGTTCGCTTGTAACTGGAGAAGCGATGGACCGATTGTTAACAAACCTAGCATGTACCCTTAGGGCCCTTCAGGGAGTGACTTAAGAAATCAGCGTTTGGCACCCCCACAAATTAAACAGGTACCATGTCTAGTTACTATATAAAAAGCATGTGAATGTGAACGCGTCCATTTCCCACTTTCAAGCCAAACGTTTGTGTTGAAAATAGGCTTGTATAGTGCTGCCATCTGTCATTTATTACCGTAACCACATTAATTACAAAGTGCCATACTTTTTTAAACCTCCAATTTGTTGTCTCAGAGAGTGCCCTAGCACACTCTATGGAGGAATGGAATGAAAAATGGCCGCCACTATTGAAGTAATACCTAAACTCAGCTGAAGTTTCTACTCCAATAGCCACCATACGGCCGTTTCTTGAATTATATCCACTTCCTATTTTGACTCGTGACCTTATAGCTTCGACCCGTAAGACACTTCTGCGGCCAATGGCCGTCAATTAATTAATAACATGAACTAATGTGGAAGGACAGTAAGAGGTGGGTGTTGAAAGTGGGTAACAAAAAGCACCCTACCGCCAGTAGTTTTTTCGATTCCTCCTCCTACAAAGTCATCCTAACCATCACGCAGAATGTACCATGTTTTAAGTATACACACATTGAGTTCTTAAAGTTTATACAAACTCTTGGTGAGGTATTAATGAATACTGTAATAATATGTTATATTATAAATAAATGTGTGAAAGTTAGGATTCTTGCGTTATTTATCATAGCATCACCCCCATATTTTTCTGAAGTTTATAACACGGACAGAGGATGAGTACATCGGCTTGTTAGCCTATAAAGGACCACTTTTCCGGGTTCTTCATTTTTACTTAAATCCTATCTAAATTTGAAGTCAGCCAAGAATTTTTACACTCGGGTGTCTTGGCCTGACAGCAATCCTAAAGGAGGAACACGTTCGGTGACGAGTATTCAAACCCGCGACCACCCGTAGATTGCGAATCGAGCACCATAATCACCAGGCCATGCCAGGTCTCCCAGGGAAAGAGGTTATTTAATGAAAGCTCGGTGTACCCCCCTCCCCCCAATCTCAGCTTTCGCTCGTGAATGTGTGTTTTAATAGATGTGGGCGAGCTTTAGACTTTGATGAGAGATAAGATATATAAATAGTGATCTGCAGATGAAGTGTGAACATATCTATTCACGTAATGAAATGACGCATTTAGTATCGCATTTGATGCCTAGCTTTATGCCATTGTGATGTCATCACTGAAGATTGATGCTTAGCTTTGTGGCACCGTGACGTCATCACTGAAGGTTGATGCTTAGCTTTGCTGCCACCGTGACGTCATCACTGAAGGTTGATGCTTAGCTTTGTGCCATTGTGATGTCATCATTGAAGATTGATGCTTAGCTTGGTGGCTCCGTGACGTCATCACTGAAGGTTGATGCTTAGCTTTGTGCCATTGTGATGTCATCACTGAAGATTGATGCTTAGCTTGGTGGCTCCGTGACGTCATCATTTAAGGTTAATGCTTAGCTTTGTTGCACCGTGACGTCATCACTGAAGGTTGTTGCTTAGCTTTGTGCCACCGCGACGTCATCATTGAAGGTTGATGCTTAGCTTTGTGCCACCGCGACGTCATCATTGAAGTTTGATGCTTTAAGGTTCAGTTTTGACCATGAAACGCGTTCACTGCTCTACGAATACAACAGCAAATTTAAGCTTTACCTTTCTTGGATGTTTAGTTTATTAAATAACCATTTCACAGTATCAATCACCCAGGATGGCCTAATCATGGACCAAAAGTTGTATTTGAATTGGGTAGGAACGATACATACTGGTTTCGATCTAACAAAGCAGTATAATATAAGCGTACCAATTTCTAAGTTATAGAAATCAGTAATACGATTTCAAAGTTACAATTTAATTTGGACAAGAGTTCCAAAGCACTATAGAAAATGACACGTTCGTCAATATTCCTTCTAAGTTTCCACTCGTGCTTGTTTTTAGTCTGAGTACAACGCCACCTACCTGTACTCTCACTTCGGGCAGGTTCACTTTCATGGCGAGCTCTTCTCTGCTGTAGACGTCTGGGTAATGTGATTTCTCGAAGGCACATTCGAGCTGGTGAAGTTGATATGTTGTAAAAGTGGTCCTGTTTCTTCGGTGTTTCTTCTTCAGCCCGTCTTCGTATGTGGGAACACTAGAAACAACGCCCTCTTCGAACCCGTTGTTGGTGACGATTTCCGTTAGCGGGTTGTTGGAATAAACATGTTGAACGGAGATTGGTGGGTCAGTGGGCTTGTCATCCGCATCTGAAAAGAGAGAAAGCACGTTCTTAGTGTTGTAACAATTCTCCACTACGTAATTATTTAGAGTGCGGAAGCCAGTATACGTGTAGTGCGACAGATGGCGTTATAGTAAAGGCGGGAAAAAAGAATGCTTTTCTTTACAAAATGCTATAGTAACACAGCTATCTGTGCACTAGCCCTTATTCCCCATAAGCCGACTTATTTCAACTAGCGTAGTCGAGATTTCGCTACAGACCATTTGAATGCTGTCGATGTTATCTCAATGTGCGGTAAAATTAGCACTAGCGAAGTCTCGTGCGTTCAGCCTTTTTGAATAGTGTATATGCCGATTAGCTTCCCCTAAAAGATCTGAATAAAGACAACTCAGCCGACGATGTATTCAGGACCTGAGGGTCTATTTTTCTAGCCCATTCACTCCGGATTGGAATGAATGTGATTACCATGACAAGGTCTTTTTTAAACTCGCGTCGTCTGTCTCAGACTCTGAAAGTACTGCCTGTCACGAGAACTTGGCGGGCTAATTTTAAGTAGCCTGTTCTCGGGTTTCAACTTCCCGTGACAAGTCCATGGACATCGTGCTTTTGTAGCCGATGTTTTGGAAATCCATACGTATCTTGTACGCTTCATAACACAGAAACAGGAACAGTCCTGTCCCATTCATACCGTCGGTTACAACAAAAAGATCAGCACCATACGTTTTATGGCTAGGCTTCGCTAAGATTCGATATATATATATAGTGCTAATACCGTGTCTTTTGTACAAATGTTGTATTATGTATTGTAGGATGATCCGAAAAGCACCAAGGGGTTAAATGGCCCTATAACACATTACTTACATAATATATCCGACCACTCCAACTTTGTATAGTCAAATCAATTAGTAGTTACTAACCCCCATCCATCCACCCCTAAAAAGATCGGAATTTGTAGCTTTATAGTTAATACTCTATTGGAGTAAGTTTTTCACAGATAGTCTTGTCAGAAAAACTGACCGAGGAACGAACGTATCACAGAAGTTTCTGTCCAAGAGCCTAGGAGGTGAAAGTTGAAATTTGGTAAGAGTTAAAACTTTGTTGGTTTTACTTACAGAAAGACTAAACCATTCAATTGTAGAAAAAAAAGGTATCTAATACATGCTGATATTAATTATGAAGTGAAATGATCACGAGAAAGTGAGTTTCAATTAATCATTTTGGGGAGAAACGATCACGGAAAAGTTTGAATGTTCGCGTTGCGCGGTTACTCGGACGAACGGCATGTCTCGCGTAACGCGGTAACTCGGACGAACGGCATGTCCCGCGTAGCGCGGTTACTCGGACGAACGGCACGTCTCGCGTAGCGCGGTAACTCGGACGAACGGCATGCCTCGCGTAGCGCGGTTACTCGGACGAACGGCTCATGTACTACAGCCAAAATAGTAAAAAAAAAGCGGGCCCATGGCCATGTATATTGCATTATTTATAAAGTTGGGTCCTACTTTCCTCTGATCATTTCTATCCCAAAATTATTACTTGGGTCTTACTTTTCCTTGATGAAATCTCCCCAAAATCAGTAGTTGGATCCAAAAAAAAAGGAGAAGAAGAAAGAACCATTTTAAACGGATCAGACGAACAGTACGAGTTTTTCAGCCATTTCAATTTTTTACCTTACATTAAGCACACGCCAAACGAAAGTTGCTTTTTATATCTCGCGTAGCGCGGTTACTCGGACGAAAGGCATGTCACGCGTAGCGCGGTTACTCGGACGAACGGCATGTCTCGCATAGCGCGGTTACTCGGACGAACGGCATGTCTCGCGTAGCGCGGTTACTCGGACGAACGGCATGTCTCGCGTAGCGCGGTTACTCGGAGGAGGGGGGGGGGGTCCGTCTGAGTTCAAAAACCAAATGTATTCGAAGCTGGTAGAGTCAATTCCGCAAACAAACGCATATATAAATAGCAAATGTATCTGCGCTACTCGACGCATTTAGTTTGTTGGCTCCATGGGGATGACGCAATGGCGTGCATGTGAGTAATGCCGCAACATAGGGGAAGCTAAAGTGGCTGTAGCACACGAACTGTTCGCCTGATTGGTTATCCATTTAAACTAGATCTTTAGAGGTTCCATTTTAATGGTTGGTAGTTGTTAAGTGCAAAGATACACAATGGGTTATCTGTGATGTACCTATCACGGGTATCGAAACTCGGTTGTTAGCCTTATAAGCCATTAAAGGTTCCACTTTAATGGTTGGTAGTTGTTAAGTGCAAAGATACACAATGGGTTATCTCTGATGTACCTATCACGGGTATCGAAACTCGGTTGTTAGCCTTATAAGCCAACAAGCTCATCGCTGAGCCACTGGAGGGAGGGGGTGTGCCAACAAGCTCATCGCTAAGCCACTGGAGGGAGGGGGGTGTCCCTCTTGAGTTCCTCTTATAATTTTCATCAAAATTGGTTCAGCCAGTGGTGTCAAGACACCAGACAGACAATTCTCTTACAGAAATTTAAAGTTTTGAGCCGAAAGTGACTTTATAGTCAGGGAGTTTAGTGACAAAATACTTGTCTTAAAGGTTCTTTATTGTCGAACACGCGGAGTATAATATGTATGGTTAACCTGGTATCATTAGATACAACAACCAAGATAACATGAAAAACTGATGATATGTTATATTATGTATATCCGACAAGTTTTACTGACTAGAATTACTTAAGACACTTTTCCGATTTGGGTTTCGGGTGCAGGAAATTCGATTAACTAACTAATGAGGAATTAAATATAAGACTAGTAGTATTGTATTAATACAATTAATAAAATAAAATAGTGTTGTGAGATCGTCTAATAAGCATTAATAAAATATGATATTGCAGTCAGATCGTTCAATAAGTGTCATTAAAATAGGATAGTGTTGTCATATCGTCTAATAAGTATTATTAAGAAATGGAACAGTGTTGTCGTCAGCTCGTCTAATAAGCATTAATAAGATGGAACAGGGTTGTCAGATCGTTCAATAAGTGTCATTAAAATAGGATAGTGTTGTCTGATCGTCTAATAAGTATTATTAAGAAATGGAATATTGTTGTCAGGTCGTCTAATAAGCATTAATAAGATGGAACAGTGTTGTCTGATCGTCTAATAAACATTAATAATATAGGACAATGTTCTTAGATCGTCCAATAAGCATTAATAAGATGGGACAGTGTTGTCAGATCGTCTAATAAGCATTAATAAGATGGAACAGTGTTGTCTGATCGTCCAATAAACATTCATAATATAGGACAATGTTCTTAGATCATCCAATAAGCATTAATAAGATGGAACGGTGTTGTCAGATCGTCTAATAAGCATTAATAAGATGGGACAGTGTTGTCTGATCGTCCAATAAACATTCATAATATAGGACAATGTTCTTAAATCGTTCAATAAGCATTAATAAGATGGGACAGTGTTGTCAGATCGTCTAATAAACATTCATAATATAGGACAATGTTCTTAGATCGTTCAATAAGCATTAATAAGATGGGACAGTGTTGTCAGATCGTCTAATAAGCATTAATAAACTGGGATATTACAGCCAGATCGTCCAATAAGCATTAACAGAATGAGCTATTGCAATCAGATCGTGTTAACATCATTAATACAACTGGAGATAGTGGTTAACCCTGATGTTTTTGTTTAATGTCACAAACTTGTGTTACGCATAATAACAACCCATGTCTAATTCCTACATTAAAATGTTTCTTTGTAACTTATCGACAGATGTTACCGGGTAATGTATGAACGGCTTATATCACCAATCACGGACGTGAACGGCTTATATCACCAATCACGGACGTAACTTATAACATTCATTGTAACTTATCGACAGATGTTACCGGGTAATGTATGAACGGCTTATATCACCAATCACGGACGTAACTTATAACAGAGAGTTGATATGTAAACTATCAAAATATATTTTAGATCCAAAACAGACGCAAAGAAATAAAAAGACACGGGACAAAAAGACACGGGACAAATTAGAGAAAATTAGCAAATCAAGAAAACAGAGAGAGAGAAAAGGTGAAACGGCAAATTACATGTGATGAAATAATAACGAAAAAATCATTTTATGGCTTGTTTAATTCCAAAATAAACTAGCTAGAGAATATATTTATATTATTGTGCTTTGGATTAACTCACGCGTGTAATAAACAGTCATGGTCAAGTGCTTTGTGTGCTAAGCACACTCCAAACGACCAATGTCAATTTCCTTCTTAGCCTAAGCCATAGTAATAAATAATCTTTGTATGGAGTTAAAATATCTGAATAGAAGGATTAGCATTATTTTAAAGGCATCTCTTAAGGACTACAAGTTCTCTACAATTCTGTGACACACTTGTATTTACAACAGTTGTTAGGTATTATACACGTGTGTCACACACTTGTATTTACAACAGTCGTTAGGTATTATACACGTGTGTCACACACTTGTATTTACAACAGTTGTTAGGTATTATACACGTGTGTCACACACTTGTATTTACAACAGTTGTTAGGTATTATACACGTGTGTCACACACTTGTATTTACAACATTGAATAGGTATTATACACGTGTATCACACACTTGTATTTACAACAGATGTTAAGTATTATACACGTGTATCACACACTTGTACTTACAACTGTGGTTAAATTTTCTACTCGTGTGTCACACACATTTATTTATAACTGTGGCTAGGTTTTCTACTCGTGTGTCACACACATTTATTTATAACTGTGGCTAAATTTCTACTCGTTTGTCACACACATTTATTTATAACTGTGGCTAAATTTTCTACTCGTGTGTCACATACATTTATTTATAACTGTGGTTAAATTTTCTACTCGTGTGTCACATACATTTATTTATAACTGTGGCTAAATTTTCTACTCGTGTGTCACATACATTTATTTATAACTGTGGCTAGGTTTTATACTCGTGTGTCACATACATTTATTTATAACTGTGGCTAGGTTTTATACTCGTGTGTCACATACATTTATTTATAACTGTGGCTAGGTTTTATACTCGTGTGTCACATACATTTATTTATAACTGTGGTTGGGTTTTATACTCGTGTGTCACATACATTTATTATAACTGTGGCTAGGTTTTATACTCGTGTGTCACATACATTTATTTATAACTGTGGTTAGGTTTTATACTCGTGTGTCACATACATTTATTTATAACTGTGGCTAGGTTTTCTACTCGTGTTTGTTAAGTTTCTCAGTGGAGAATCGATATCAGATTTCAACGCATTTGACAAACAGTTTGAATGACAACCTTCTAATTAACAAATATATGGATTTGAGCCACAAAATCTGATCGTATTCCTACAAAACAGTTCTCCATGGAGAAAGTAGATGACATACCTCTGTATTCAGTGACCCAGTACGGGTAAGGAGTACGATCTCCAGTTGGATTCGGATCTGGATAGGACCGTATTTGGAGCACTTCTTTTTGCTTTTCGGAACAGATATGTCCTGTTTCTGACGGCTGTTCTTGCCTGAGTCCTAAGATGGCGTCAATCGAATAGGTGTGAATAGGAAGGTGTCTATTATGACCACATCTAGACACGTTGACTAAGAAGTCATTGGACCTTAACAATCCGTTCCGTCCTTCGATGACTTTCACCGATGTCATCTTGACTTCCTTACTTTCGTTCACGTTTCGATCGGACAGCGTTTCGGCTTCGTCCATGGTGACACGAACTTCTTGTAATCGTCTAGAACAAACAACGTTCCTGTGTGTGTTTTAAGTACAGCTTAGTCGAACCCTGAGCCGTGAGCTCTCCCTCGAGCTGGCCGGAAGAATTGGTAATCGCCGCGGGCAGCATTAAGCTTTACACACTACACCGACAGGAGCACGCACGCGCTGACTGTCTCGTGATTGGGCGTTTCATGCTGTGAAAACAACAGACAGAACAATAGTATTAGATTCTCCGCCAATCACATTGCAGTGTGTTTCAAAAAGAACCACTTTCCCTAGAGCTGTCCGAAACTACCACAGGTTACAATGAACTAAATTAACTATGTGAAGTGAAAACACATACAACCTGTGTTTATTTTATTAACTATGTGAAGTGAAAACACACCCAACCTTTGTTTATTTTAACTATGTGAAGTGAAAACACATACAACCTTTGTTTATTTTATTAACTATGTGAAGTGAAAACATATACAACCTTTGTTTATTTTATTAACTATGTGAAGTGAAAACACATACAACCTTTGTTTATTTTATTAACTTTGTGAAGTGAAAACACATACAACCTTTGTTTATTTTATTAACTTTGTGAAGTGAAAACACATACAACCTTTGTTTATTTTATTAACTTTGTGAAGTGAAAACACATACAACCTTTGTTTATTTTATTAACTTTGTGAAGTGAAAACACATACAACCTTTGTTTATTTTATTAACTATGTGAAGTGAAAACACATACAACCTTTGTTTATTTTTTTGTGATATTTTTTGAACTTTATCTTTCCTCTAAACGCCAAAAGACCGAACCATAAGTTGGTAAGTGAGGGATTTAATATCCGAAACGCCAAAACACCTATTGGATCGTAAAATGATAAATGAGGGTTTTAAAATCCGAAACACCAAAAGACTGAACCATAAGATGGTAAATGAGGGTTTTAATATCCGAAACGCCAAAACATTGAACCATAAAATGGTAAATGAGGTTTTAATATCCGAAACTCCAAAACACTTACTGAACCATAAGGTGGTAAATGATGGTTTTAATATCCGAAACGCCAAAAGACTGAACATTTAAATGGTAAATGAGGATTTTAATATCCGAAACGCCAAAACATTGAACCATAAAATGGTAAATGATGGCTTTAATATCCGAAACTCTAAACCACTTACCGAACCAGAATAAACTGACCACGAAACGAAACCGTTACGTATTAATAAAGCTTTTTCTCAATGTTAAGAGATACTTCTGCATATTAGTTAATTCTTTGTCTCTCACACATAGGAAGAAGAAAAGACACGGAGTGCTGGAGTGACAGAGGTGTTTAAAAGGCATGGAACAAAGTAGAAAAAAAAACACCAATCCAGTTTAGTTTGTTTGTTATTGAGTACAAAGTTACACAACTGGTATCGAAACCCTGTTTTTAGCGTTATACGCCCTCAGACTTACCGCTAGGGGTTATTTGTATTAAGGTAGGTTTGACGGTAAACAATCGTGACACCTGTCATTACAAACGATCGTATTCCATTTTTTACCATAAAGCAGTTTTTCTTATATTGTTTCCAACAAAAAGTAAAAAAAAAAGGGGGGGTAAAACATTATGGAAAACAACGGTCTGGTGCTCTGAATCTAAGTAATAAATGATCCAAACAACTGAATTCATGTTTCAAGTCATAATTCATTTTCTTACTATTATTGTATCTAGTTTAGGCTATAGGCAAGGGCCCCCCTCATAAGCAAAAACGCTCAACCAAAAAGCTAGAAAATATATGATAGTACCAGAAGTAGAAAGGGGCCTACAGCAGTGGGGGTAAGTGAGTTTCTAAACTACTAATCATCTAGTAAGTTGAGTAGCTCACTTCAAATACTTGTAGCTTTTTTCTTTTTTCACAAAAATCGATATGACTGTGGTATTTTCCACTCGTGTTAATATGGTAAATGTCAACTAATATTAAAATATGTGTAGTAAACATTAACAATAAGATAGTAAATAATGTGTGGGAAGCATTCCCAACAACATGGGAAATCCTGTGTGAAAAAACATGTGCAGAAAACATTCCCAATAAGATAGGAAATACTGTGTGGGAAGCATTCCCAACAACATGGGAAATCCTGTGTGAAAAATATACATGGGAAACATTCCCAACAACATAGGAAGTACTGTGTGAAAAATATACATGGGAAACATTCCCAACAACATAGGAAGTACTGTGTGAAAAATATACATGGGAAACATTCCCAACAACATAGGAAGTACTGTGTGAAAAATATACATGGGAAACATTCCCAATAAGATGGGGGAATCCATTTGTCATTTCTCATAACAAGTCCTTCTGTCAACAAATGCACCTTTCTGTATTACAGTTTCTGTTGCAATTTCATTTTGTGTACTGTAATATGCTGTTGGTTGTGTTATTGTTACTGCGAATGATATTGTTGAGTTGCATTGAATCACATGTTTGACTGGAAGTTTGCATGAAGAAGTTTTCAGAAGGCATCTGAAATTGGTGGAAGTTTCTAACTTTTTACATTCTGCTTGGAGAATGTATCTGAGAACTGGATTTTGCTGCAAGAAGATGGGAACAGCTCTCAGTAACAGAGTGCCTGCCTAGTTCACTCCATGAAGTTCGGGATGTTCCCTCTCTTCAATCATGTTGTCTTTTCAAACCCACAAAATTCACTTGTAGAATCACTTCCACTCATTAAATATCTCCTGGAAACTAGATGTTAAAAGAAATTAATCCAAAGTTTAAAGATATACGTTAAACTAGATGTTAAAGAAAATTAATCCAAAGATTAAAGATATCCGGGAACTATATGTTAAAGGAAATTAATCCAAAGTTTCAAGATATACGTAAAACTAGATGTTAAAAGAAATTAATCCAAAGTTTAAAGATGGTCGGGAACTATATGATAAAAAAGATTAATCCAAAGTTTAAAGATGGCCGAGAACTATATGATAAAAGAGATTAATCCAAAGATTAAATATATACGTAAAACTAGATGTTAAAAGAAATTAATCCAAAGTTTAAAGATGGCCGGGAACTATATGTTAAAGGAGATTAATCCAAAGATTAAAGATATACAGAAAACTAGATGTTAAAGGAAATTAATCCAAAGTTTAAAGATGGCCGAGAACTATATGATAAAAGAGCTTAATCCAAAGATTAAAGATATACAGAAAACTAGATGTTAAAGGAAATTAATCCAAAGTTTAAAGATGGCCGAGAACTATATGATAAAAGAGCTTAATCCAAAGATTAAAGATATACGTAAAACTATATGTTAAAAGAAATTAATCCAAAGTTTAAAGATGGTCGGGAACTATATGATAAAAGAGATTAATCCAAAGATTAAAGATATATAGAAAAGTAGAAGTTAAAGAAAATTAATCCAAAGTTTAAAGATGGCCGGGAAATTAAATGTTAAGATCTTTATGACCTCTTTACTTTATAATAGTCACTTTCAGATCCGTTTGACCTCTTATTTTGAAATCTAGCAAGGAACGTCCTAAAAAATCCAAACTGAACTGATAATGGGAGCCATCTCTGATACCTGAACCAGTGAGAAACTCTTTTGACATGACGTCGATAACTTCACAAAGTCGACTTAACAATCACAATAATCCAACAAACCAATGGAAAAACAGAAACATCCTAGACTGGCAACAAATAAATACTATAAAACTCAACTTAAATTTGCAAAAGGTCAATAACCGGAATCAGAGATATACTAATATGAAAGTATAGGAAGATATGATATAACTGTATGATATAAAGATATCATTGTTCCAAGCCACAAGGGAAAAAGTCCGACACACTCATATTTTCTATTATTGTCATCACTAAAGTGTGAAAAGTCCGTGTATTGGTAAAGTTTCCACGTCCAATATATAGAGTTAGAAACAAAACCAATATCGAATTGAAGTCACTAAAGTGTAATCTTTGGCAAATAATAATAAAAAGAAGTTTAATTTTTAAGTTTCCCTTTAAAACCGCTTGGCGTACAGACGATTTATTTTCTATTTTCATAACATTAATTTTCTACTCCAAATCAAACTTCCATCCTTCCAATAAAACTCAAATAACGAGAGAGAGATCCCGAAAGTTGATTTCACACTTTCATGTAATTCCTTTGTAGATCGACAGACTAATTGTGTTTGTCCATGAATATTAATGAACTTCAGCAGGTAGATAAGTGAAAAATATTTGATCGTGTTTTACTCATAAGGAAAAATACTTTGTGCGAGGGGTAAAACGAGTACTTTAGAAAAATGAACATGATTAACATCGAAAGCTAAGTCATTAAAACTTTTTTTCAGGTAGTTCTTTCACCCCCCTGTATATTATATATGTAGACCTTGGAAAAAAGTTCATGTGTTATAATTGAAAACACTGGGAGTAAATTATGCTTCGTGTTAAAAGACGGGAAATTAGACACAACCAAAATCGTGGCTTAAAACGAATTTCGAATGAATTTCTTGGAAATAATTTATGTATTAAATAGGAAACAATTACTGATGAAATAAACTTGGTTGAAATTTACAAAAGTAACGTTACAAAATCGTTTTTCTTCGGTTGAATTTGATAGAAATACTTTTTTTTTCAAAATTATGTTTGTGTCGGATATTCGCACAAAGCTACAAAAAAAAAAACCTACTTACGTTAGCCGTCCCTAATTTTGAACTGATAGACTAGACGGAAAACAGCTATTCAACATCACCCATCCCCAATTTATGGTGTACTTTAATCGAACAGTGGGGTCTGGACCTCACTTTCCAGAGCACATGAGCCAAGCGAGGCCCACTAAGTACAGTGCTGTACTGTGGAACAGAAGGTCCATGATTAAAGTCAAAAACACATCGCAATCCGCATTTTGAGGCCGTGAGTACGTTAAAAGGTTAACGGTTTAATCCTACTGTTCTGTCTGACAATAGTAGCCCTAGAGTTGGCGGTGGGTGGTGGTGACTAGCTACCTTCCTTCTGGTCTATCACTTCAAAATTACAGATAATTATCCCTCATGTAGCTTTTCGCGAAATAAAAAAAGACAATCATAACCAACTCATAGCCCAAACGACAACCGCGATTTTGGGGGGTAGGGGACAAGAACAATGGACCTTCGAATTCACACTCCAGCACGCTAACCACTAAGCCACGCCTGGTTTATTAAAATTGTGCCATTGATCTCTCATATGATGGATTTACAGCCAGTTTATTATAAAACAACTGGCTGTAAATCCATCATATAACGGAAAAAGAACAGGTTCTATAACAGAAACCGTTCTTTTTCCCTTATATGATGGATTTACAGCCAGTTTATTATAGAACAACAGTCATATAAGGGAAAAAGAATGGATTTACAGCCAGTTTGTTATGAGACAGCTGGCTGTAAATCCATCATATAACGGAAAAAGAACAGGTTCTATAACAAAGAACAACCGTTCTTTTTCCCTTATAT
>NW_013674890.1:0-4388 GCF_000517525.1 Limulus polyphemus
ATTGTAATTTTGTGTTTGTAATTCTGTACAGTTAATTAAGTTATAGTTAATTGTTATTGGTTTATTACTTGTGGTTATTGTTCGGGACGAACAATATTAAGGAGGGGCAGTGTTGCGTCAGCGAGTCACATGACTAGTGTGACGCCACGTTTCTAGAACTATCCTGTACCTTGGCGAATGCTCTAGCATTTACTAGATATATGGTAGTCTGGTATATAAAAGAGGGTGATAACGTGACGGAACAATGTGTGTGTAGACAGTGAGTAATTGATCTGCAGTCAGAGAGAGAGACGTATTGTTGAAGTTAACGTTCGTTGTTATAGTGTTTGTTTTAGCGCGATTGTTGAAATTAAGTGTATCGAAAAGTTATATTCAGAAAGACTAAACCAGTTTTATTAAGTAAGGACTTGTGTCGCTAAAATTTCGTCGGAACGAAGTTACGGAAAGTTAATTAACAAACGGAGACGTAACAATATGTTACTTTCATAATCATGTTGTATTCCTCGCTTTTGTACCTTTTTTTCTTAAGGGTATTATCTTACTTCTATAATCACGACATAACCCTCAATTCATACTTTTCGAAGAAGAAGAAGAATAAAGCAGAAGCGTTTGTTTGCACGCTAACTCTTCTGAGCCTATTGGGGCAATCTAAACCAAAATTCATATGTAAACGCATTAGGGAATGTCCTAAGGGGGTCAAAATTGAACTTAACTTTATTTCTATTTTGTAAAGCCTGTTGGTTGATTTCCTCCAGCTTTTTGAGTCAATCTCAAATAATCTTGGCAGGTTGACGCTTTAGACAATGTTGAATATTCTAAAGGTACTCTAGGTCAAAGTATGAAAGTTGCTGGACTGTTTCTCGAACAACCATGCTTTTCTCATGGTCAATGGGATGTCGGGTGTTCCAGAGTAAGATTCCCTCAAAATTTAAATTACAAATATTTATGAACAAGCTTTGTTATAATTTTAAAATTGAGCTAAAGTTTATGTTCAAGTTGTTACTTTAAAAGATACGACTGCTGTTAAACTTACATTGCTTTAATTAAGTTTATACATTCCCAGTTAGTTGATGGTGTTACGACAGCAGAAGTCACGCGACACTGGGAGCATGCGCGCTGGAGTTTCTAAAAGGATCGTGAATTTTCCTGGCAACTCTAGTTTGTTCCAGACGCCCTCTTTTTTAGTATATAAACCCGGTAAATAAAGCCAAAGAAAAAAGATAGAATTGCAGAGATAGGCAGATAGATTGAAGATAGAGATAATTGAGTAAAGCGATCAGTAGTCACTGTAAGTAAAGTGTGTGAATCACTGTGATTTATACCTTGTGTTATAAGGGTTGTTAAGTTTAAAGTAACTGTGCAAATTAAGTGTATTACAAAGTTTGTAACGAGAAAGAATAAACTAGTTTTAATCAAGAAGGGACTTATATCGCTGAAGTCATTCGGAAAGAAGTTTTATCGGAAATTATCAAACAAGCAGATACAACAAATTGGTATCAGGAGTGGGATGAAAAAAAGAAATGAAAAAGAAGATGGAAACGAGAAGTGACAAATCAAACTAAAGTTTAGCAGATTTGATGGCAGCAAAAGAAACAAGAAGAATGAGAAAATAAACAAGAAAAGAAACATGAAGAACGAGAAAAGAAACAAGAAGAGAGATTACAGCAGTTGTTGGAGGAAAAAGAAAAGAAACAAGAAGAGAGATTACAGCAGTTGTTGGAGGAAAAAGAAAAGAAACAAGAAGAGAGATTACAGCAGTTGTTGGAGGGAAAAAGAAAAGAAACAAGAAGAGAGACAACAGCAGTTGTTGGAGGGAAAAAAGAAAAGAAACAAGAAGAAAGACAACAGCAGTTGCAAGAAAACCTGCAACAGTGGCAGCTGAAACAGCAAAATAAACAAGAGAGATTACAGCAGTTGTTGGAGGAAAAAAGAAGAGAAACAAGAAGAACGAGAAAAGAAAGAAGAAGAGAGGCTACAGCAGTGGTTGGAGGAGAAAGAAAATAAACAATAATGTTATGTTCATGAAAAATAGACCTCTGTGTAGATTGCAAGTTAAACTTGAATAGTGCAAATATTGAAGTACATTATACAAATATTCAAACCGTAACACATAAAATGTTAATTTCACGTATTCAAAAATGTTTTGTTTGTTATTGAAATTAAACTATAAAGTTGTCTCTAAGGAAACTACTATCGGGTTAATAGCCATAGTGGTATATTTGTATAATATTACCCAGCTTGACATTTATGATGAACAACACCATCTGGTGGTTCCCAAGCGAACAAAATTCAACTATAAAGTTGTCTCTAACGAAACTACTATCGGGTTAAGAACCATAGTGGTATATTTGTATAACATTACCCAGCTTGACATTCATGATCAACAACACTATCTGGTGGTTCCCAAGCGAACCATATAACAAAACATCAGTCAACATTATGTAGATGATCTCATCGCCCCCTACAATACAGATCTTTTCACTCTCTAGTAATACAACTTGGAAATATCCACCATGTAGCGCCATTATGTAGCTACGGCATCTATCGCGTGTCCTACTGGTCTCAAAGTGTACCCTTTGATTTTCACTCAAACACGAGTCCCATACTGAGACAGCTCCTTTCGATGGAGGTTAGGTTCCCTTAAGTACTCATATTGTTGGAGAAACCGTAACGTAACCCTACTTTACGTTTCTAGAGAAGCGAATGATGGCTTGTGACAATAAGATTGGGGAAGTTTAGTGGAAAGCGAACTATAGCTTTTAATAGTGAGATTACGTCCTGACATTTTTGGATAATAACACATCACGGGATTATCATGGATTGGTAACTTAAAGAAAAAAATAGAATCTACTCGGAGAAAACTGAAGGTCTTACTCTTTGATGTCTTCGTCGGGAATGAAAAGATCAAAGTCCGTGAAGAGAAGCTGCACTCTTTCTTCCCTTGTCCCTTGAAGGATGATGATACAGTGGCTGTCGGCTGGGTAGGGTTCCGGATAGTTAGGGCTAGTAAATACGCCGTTTTTAGAAGATTCGCTGCTGATTTCTTGATTACAACTCTTCTTTCCTGAAAAACGTTAAAGTTACAACGTAAACCGGAACGAATTTTTAGTTCGATTTCTGCTTTTTGTTTAGAGATATTAAAGTGCTTATAAAGTGTTAAGATAACAAAGGAAACCAGGTTTTCATCAACAATTATTGTAAAGTACGTCATAGTTATGACTTGAACCCGTTTATGTGATACAACTGCAAATCTTCAACTAATCAAAAGCGGTCTTCAACTGAAATATGGCTTTAGATGAGGCGTCATTCTTTTTATCTACTAGTAGCGATTCCTAATTTTACCTTACTCTTCAAATAACGAGTTAAAGAGATATCTTAGGGGGAAAGTAATACGGACTTGAACTGATATAAAAGTAATGTTCTCAGATAGGATTATGAAAGATAAAAAAAAAACAATCATTTATAAATATTTCTGAGCGAAAGAATAGTATATACAATTTATATCAACTACATCAAATCTGCTATATGGAGTGCCGACGAGGGGTTTCCCACACAACCAGGGTTCTTCATGTTTTCTGTCGATGAACATTTTATTTATTTCAATTTATTATGTCCACACCCCACCAGTGGCTCAACGGTAAGTCCGAAGGCTTATAACGCTAGAATCCTCGGGTTTAGGCACAGCACAGATATTCCATTGTGTAGCTTTGCGCGTAAGTACGACCAAACAAACACTAATATTGATTATTTCCTTCAAACCGATATATTCAAATACAATTATTTATTAATTAGATTTTTTTATAGGTAAGTTATAATCAAGATAATTATATAACGTTCAACTGAGGCTTACGCCAAGGAATTTTAAAATAACATAACTTCAGATGAAACAATGATCTCTTTACTGCAAACTGACTCCACTTCCCAGATGTGCGGTAATTTTTATTTCTTTACCCGTTGTTCATCGAACACAAAAGCTTCACAAAAAGCCCTTTTTATCTTCCGTAGTTGCTGACAAAACAAGAGGCCATCATTGTGGTGAATAAAGCTCGACAAAGAAATATATATATATACCAAAAAAGATTAAAACAATTCCTCATAGAGAGCCTTTAGTTGTATGTATGTATAAATTCTCATATGGAGAAAAATGTTTTTATTCCTTCCCTGACCTAACTAAAATCAGATTCCACCAACCTCAGTACGTTCTCCTAATATATCTTGGACAGTAACTTAAGAAAGCACTCTCGAAACCAGCAAGTTTTATTGTCTCATTCCTTCCCTGACCTAACTAAAATCAAATTCCACCAACCGCAGTACGTTCTCCTAATATATCTTGGATAGTAACTTAAGAAAGCACTCTCGAAACCAGCAAGTTTTATTGTCTCATTCCT
>NW_013674890.1:5388-8254 GCF_000517525.1 Limulus polyphemus
ACCAACCTGCAGTACGTTCTCCTAATATATCTTGGACAGTAACTTAAGAAAGCACTCTCGAAACCAGCAAGTTTTATTGTCTCATTCCTTCCCTGACCTAACTAAAATCAAATTCCACCAACCGCAGTACGTTCTCCTAATATATCTTGGATAGTAACTTAAGAAAGCACTCTCGAAACCAGCAAGTTTTATTGTCTCATTCCTGCGGAATAAAATAAACTCAAATACTGATATTCGAAAGAAGACCAGTGTTTTTGTGTGTGTGTGTGTGTGTGTGTTGTTTTTATAGTATGGAACGGTTTGGGAATTTATTTCAAATAACTGGAGTGCATTCTTTACATAGATGTATTCGTTTTTCCTTCAGAAGTTGAGATGAACAAACGAGAATATTTTTGTTATTCAGTTAAAGATTTAGATGTGACAAATTATTTAATATTACGTAATAAAATATTGTTACGACAATGGAAGTCACGCAATGCTGGGAGCATATGCGCTGGAGTTTCTCGAAGGATCATGAATTTTCCTGGCAACTCTAGTTTGTTCCAGGCATCCTCTTTTTTTAGTATATAAGCCCGGCAAATAAAGCCAGCGAAAAAGATAGAATTGCATAGATAGATAGATATAGAGATAAATAATTGAGTCAAGCGAACACTAGGCACCATAAGTAAAGTATGTGAATCACTGTGAATTATAGCGTGTGTTTATAAAAGTAGGTAAGTTAAAGTGATTGTGGAAATTCTGTGTATTACAAAGTTCTATCGAGAAAGAATAAAATAGTTTTATTTAAGAAAATACTTGTATCGTTGTAGTTCCTCGGAAAGAATTTATACCGGAAATTAACAAATGAACCAAGACGTAACAAATTGGTGTCAGAAATGGGATGAAAAAAAAAAGAAGATGGAAACGAGAAGTGGCAAATCAAACTACAGCTTAGCAGATATGATGGCAGCAATACAAGAACAGCAAAAGAAATAAGAAGAACGAGAAAAGAAACAAGAAAAGATATTACAGCAGTTGTTGGAAGAAAAAAGAAAAGAAACATGAAGAACGAGAAAATAAAGAAGAAGAGAGGCTACAGCAGTGGTTGGAGGAAAAAGAAAATAAACAAGAAGAAAGTCTCCAACAACTGAGAAAAAGCCAGCATACATAAATGGAAAAGAGTAAATTTCAAAGTGAATTAAATACATTAAAGGATGATTTACTGTCTTTTACACAAGGAGGATATATTAGCCATGGACCTAATCAGTCTCATACAACGGGAAGCCCCTTCCAGACCCTGCAGCTAAACCCTAATGCAGACATCTTCAGCCCTGTCAGAAGCCACATTCCAGACATGAGTGTCAGCAATAGGGGTGATCTAGTACAAAGGAAGCCACAGGAATCCGATGGGAAGGCATCATGGGAAGCATATAGAGAACAATTTGAGCTCCTGGCAGAAATGAATGGATGGACAGAGGAGCAGAAAGCAGTGTACCTGGCAACGAGCTTGAAGGGACAACCACTGGAAATACTTGGACAGTTGTCAACAGACAACAGGCATAACTACAGACACTGGTAGCTGCTCTAGAACTCAGGTATGGAACTCAAAATCAGTCCGAAGTCTACAGGGCTAGGTTTAGGACGAGAGTCCGTGCTAAAGGGGAGAGTCTGCAAGAGCTGGCACAGGATTTGGAAAGTATGGCACACAAGGCCTACCTAACTGCACCACCTGATATCCTCAAGTTGTTGCTGAGGGATCAGTTGTGGACTGTCCAAGGCGTCCACAACTGAAGATACAAGTAAAGCAAGCACACCCCTCTACTATGCAGGATGCAACGACCAGAGCTCTCGAATTTGAATCCTACGTTAAGTCCAGCACAGAGATACCAAGGTTGGTACAGTCATCAGGATTCAAGGTCAGAAAGGGGCAGCTTTCAGAGAAGTTTGAGGGACTTTGCTGGCACTGTAACAAACCTGGGCACAAGAGAGCTCAATGCTGGTAACTTCAATACAGGGAAGATGCCATGGCAGGAAAGGCTGCTACCCAGAAAGGTTGTTGGAACTGTGGAGAGCAAGGACATATCAGGAGCCAGTGTAAGAAGAATACTACCAATAAGTCAGCCTCGGGGAGACCAGTAGTGGTTGGTGTTGAGGGATGCCTATCAACCCCCCATTGTGAAAGTCCCAACAGATAAATGTAAAATGGCAAGCACACATAGTGTCTATGTGACAGGAAAGCTGGATAGCCAAAAATGCAACTTTGTCATAGATGCTGCATCTCAGCAAACCCTTATGAGTATCAGAGTGCTGGATCACAAAGGAGTACCAGAAGCCATGCAGAAGCTTTGTTGTGTGACAGATCATTATACAAGGTTGTGGGGACCAGTGTGGGTAACTATTGAGCTCATGGGCATAAAGGACAGACACAAAGTATACTTGGCTGACATTGAAGACCCATGTATATTAGGGTTGGACTACTTACTACAGAGGAAGTGTGTAGTTAACTTGATAAAATGACGTTTGGGAACAATAAAAGCCAAATTCCGGTAAGTGTTTAAAGAGAGATTGGACTAAACAGGTGCCACCAAGTTGTAGTCAAAGTGACTGAAGGAGTTGGTGATGGTGAAGTGGAACCAGGTAGAGATATTCAAGCAGAACAGGAGAAAGACCAAGATATGAAGCCAATAACTGATTTTCTACAACCAAGTGTTTTGCGCCCTGCTTTGGAGAATGTGTCTAGCTTAAGCCCTGTGACAAAGAAATATGGGTACAATGGGACCAGTTAAAGCTTGAAGATCTTATTCTTCTCCAGAGATGGGAAAGTGACGACCCGGCAAACAGTTATACCGAGAAAGTTACGGGAAGTTGTGCTGCGTCAATCCTATGA
>NW_013674890.1:9135-9667 GCF_000517525.1 Limulus polyphemus
AAAATGTGTCAGAGTTCGTGAAAGGATGGATGATATTCATCATCAAGTGCAAGTCTGCTGACTCCATGAAGCTATGTTATCATAAGAGATCTACTGAAGTTAGCTTTGTACTAAGAGACAAAGTGTGGTTGTATAAGTTGTCTTCTCCATGGGAAGGCCCATATGACATAGTGGATCGTCTCTCAGACGTGACTTTTCGAATAAAATGTGGTCGGCGAGGTAAGCCAAAGGTGGTGCATGCCAACAGGCTTTGGTGTTATCACGGTCCAGGACATTTAAGTTGGAACGAAAGGGATAAGTGAACAAATGACGCTGCTGAAAACGTGTCACCTGAAAAAGCCACTGTCGAAGAAGAAACTCTACCCGGTTTTGAGAAGGAAAACAGTGAAGCCCTTAATGAAGTTATTACCACTGATGCGAGTGCTACCGATAATGGGACATTTCTCGATGAAGCAGATGAACCCCAGGTGAAGCAGAAGCCAATGAGACAGAGACCAGTACAGAAGAAGATACGTCCTGTAAATTAGGAGAC
>NW_013674890.1:10057-15552 GCF_000517525.1 Limulus polyphemus
AACGAACAATACTAAGGAAGGGGCAGTGTTACGATGGCAGAAGTCACGCAATGCTGGGAGCATGCACGCTGGAGTTTCTCGAAGGATCATGAATTTTCCTGGCAACTCTAATTTGTTTTAGGCATCACTTTTTCTAGTATATAAGCCCGGCAAATAAAGCCAGCGAAAAAGATAGAATTGCATAGATAGATAGACACAGAGATAGATAACTGAGTCAAGCAAACACTGGGCACCATAAGTAAAGTATGTGAATCGATGTGAATTATAGCGTGTGTTTATAAAAGTAGTTAAGTTAAAGTGATTGTGGAAATTCTGTGTATTACAAAGTTGCATCGAGAAAGAATAAACTAGTTTTATTTAAGAAAGGACCTGTATTGCTAAAGTTCCTCGGAAACAACTTATACCGGATATTAAGGAAATTATCAAATGAGCAGATACGTAACAATATATTAAGATTTTAGGCGGAGCTACCTATCTGAATACCAACAGCAATTTAAAAAGTTCCACTAAAAATAGATAAATGATCAGAAATAAACAGAGCTTTCACAGTATATAGATGAAATGAATGCAATTATGTATGGAAGCACCTTCGAATAGTTTGAAGCAGAAAAACATTAAGAGTATCAATCCTTTTCTCAGTGGTAAAAGCTTCCTTACAGAAGTCCAAGGACTTAACTCTGCTAGGACTTGGCATTACCGTTTATAGAGTATTAACTTTTCTGCTAGTTAAACTTAATCACATCACTTCATGCACTATTAGAAATAAAACTGAACAGAACTCATCCAGTCTAGAATTCATCTTCACTCCCCAACTAAGTGGGCAAGGAGTATTCTGTTTGCCCATGGAATTATTAAGAGGATGTGGAACCTGTGCATTCGGAATTATGAGATGATGGACATCCTTCCATGAACAATATACGAAACCGACATTGATCAAAGAGAATGGCCATGACCCCCACCAACTGAATAGCTTCGTGTCAAATCTGAACCGGAATTACGAGTAGGCTTCCACGAAGGTTGGTGCCACTCCTACTGACATCTGGGAAAAACCACCAGGGATCCGAGTAGGAGGGCCCCCAACTTCGTGCTGTTCTCCAAGAGTGGAGGAACACACTCAAACACTCTGGAGGAAAAGCCTCTGTCCACCACACCAGCGACTGGAAACTGGGGATGGTAAAGACTCCCGAGCTCCATTAGCAGAGTATGGGGGGGGGGTGGTGGTAATGCGCATTGGGGAGTCTGAGGAACAGTGCTCTGGAAACTGTGCAATATGTGAACCAAGTTCCTTACATTTTTGAAAGCAAACAGACCCCGATTTATTCAATCTGAAGATTGGCAGGGATGGGCAGGATCCCCTTTAGCTATACTCATGATAGTCCTTGATTGGCAGTCCATTATGAGGTAATACCATCCAGTAGGCGTCTAGATGGTCTTATAGAACACCCCATTTCGACAGAGTCTGTTGCAGCCTGTAGTAATTATAGTGAAAATAGTTGCTAGTGTGTAATTGACAAAAGAGAAAGCATACTTGCCTGGGCAACACTCACCACAGAGTGGGATCCAGTGAAAAATAAAGAGACCCTGGAAATATAAGAGTATGTGATTGAAGAAAATACACAACTCTTGTAAAATCTAACAGGTGTGGTCAAAATAGCTACAGGGAGTAGTCAAAAACCCTCAGAAGAAGAAACTGCCAGATCATGTAACTAATGAAATAGGAAAGTATTAGGAGTAGTCCACATATCAGCCCACACAATGTCTTCCAGAGGGCAATTCAACTGGGCGGCTAATGATAGAGATATAACGAATCTGGTGAGATGTGACAGGCAAAAGATTCCTCTCCTGTAACAATAATCCATTATAGGCCATGTAAATCAATTTATGAAGCCACCTCGTTAAGGTAATGGGAGATAAGTCACGGAAATAAGGATTCTGATGAATGAACAATCGGTTCCTACTACCTCGAAATGAGTTAGTACGAGCCACATAACACTTGAGGACCCTAACAGGACATAACAAATGATCAGGATTGGAGCAATCATAAAGTTGAGAAATGGCTGGCAAATGGATTGGTGAGAAGGATTTTCCCCTTTCCTAGCTGCCAGAGTCTTGGAAAGAAATGACCTATCAGAGTAAAGCAGGACAACTGTGGAATGATAGAGTCCAATGCACATAGATTGTAAACAACTCCAACTGACGACGCCCACAAGCCAACAAAAACAAAAAATACAGTTTAAGAGAAAGGTGAAACAAAGAACACGAAGCTAAGGGCTCAAATTGAGGATGAGACAATGCATGTAAAGCTGTAAAATCCCAATTCAGTAATTGAAAAGGTCGTTGGATCGAAGAATACGAAAGGATTTGCGTGGACTTGATAGTACTGAGGATTCAAAAAAGAAGCATAAACCACGTTTGAGCTGGCCAATATGGTACAACCAAGAGAACTCGACAGGGAGTGGAACAAACCGTAGTCAGAACCTGGGGCAATAGCAGAATTGGGGGAAAGGCAAACAGTTGTAAACCTGTCCAGTCCTGACTGAATGCATCCACTGCCAACGCTTGGGGATGAAGCATCGGAGACCAAAACAACTGCAGTTGAGAATTTCAATGATTCACAAAGACATCGATCATTGGAGAGCCAAACTGAGAGCAAATCCACTGAAAAACCTCGTGATGTAGCATCCATTCCGTCGGAAAAATCCAGTTGGGTCGAGAAAAGTGAACCGAAATTAAATTAATCGCTCCTGGAACATGACATGCTAAAAGACTGATATGATGCGAATGACAGAAGATCCAAGGTACGAAAACAAAGATATCAAGAATGTGTGCCTCCTTGACGAGAAATCTGAGATACCACTGTGGAATTTTCGGAATGTATCATAACAATTTTTCCCTTCAAGATAGACAGACCTTGAACCATTGCCTGATGTACTGCAAGGAGTTCGAGAACGTTGATATGGAGGGTAGACTCTTCTTACATCCAAATACCCTGGAACTGTTTACCTTGTACATAAGCTTCCCATCCCTGAAGATATGCGTCTGCGAACAGATGGATTTCGGGACGAGGAGGTTGAAATGGTACCCCAATAGTAGTGTTCTTCTAACCATTCGCAATCGACGATGTTGCTTCTCAGTAATGAGACAGGATGATCCAAAGGATTGGAAGGCATGATCCATTGGTCACGCAGTGACCACTGAAGGGACCTCATATGTACTCATCCCAAAAGGAATGAGAGACTCGAGGTTGTGCAGATAATGGTGGAGGTGATGTAAATTGAATGACTAACTCTGAAGCCAGAACATGAAGCACTCATGGATTTCTGATGAAAGAACTCCAGATGTCCAGAAAGTGATGTAATCGTCTTTCCACTGCTCCCCCGCCCATGGGATAGTCATGGACGCTATTGTCGATGTTCTGTCCGAGCCGAAAATCCTCGAGAATACGGACGACACTATTATGGGAACCAATAGACCTGGGAACCGAAGGAGGGGATCGGGAAACACTACGAGCCGACAAATTAGCGCCAGAAAGGCGAGAAACTAGCGATGATAAAGAAGAATGTAAACGAG
This sequence comes from Limulus polyphemus, assembly GCF_000517525.1. NCBI lineage: Eukaryota > Metazoa > Arthropoda > Merostomata > Xiphosura > Limulidae > Limulus > Limulus polyphemus. Next base: position 13,628 of record NW_013674890.1, read on the forward strand.
CAGAACCAATTTGCGATTCTAACGTCTCTGGAACTCCAGCAAACAACATGGGATGGAGAAAAAGAGCTTTCCGTAACTCCCTGGGGACAGAAGACAGTAAACGAAAACTTTCTAACAAAGCGTATCTACCAAATAAATACCAACAACAATCTAGCCAGTAAACCAGAGAAAGAACTGAAGAAAATAATCTGACTGAGGTAGATGTCAGAAAAATCCCAAGCTCGTCCTCAGATTGCTGAGGGGATCGTTAAGAGGCTCCCAACAAAAGTTGGATCGAAGATAAATACCCCAGGACAGTCATAAAAGTAAGACTAATCCAAGAAAACTGTGATGTGTTTTAAGTGTTCACGGATTCCCATCTAGACCCCCACAGGTTGAGAATATGATAAGCCAAAGCATGCTGCTCCGATAAGTGTGGAGGACAATACATAGCTATCCCGTCGAGTAAATGAACGGCAAATCGCCCAGCATGAACAGCAATGTCAGAAAGAGGAAAAGCCAAGTAGACACTTGCCGTCCTTTCTGCCAACAAAGAAGGAGTAGAGTCAAGTGCAATAGGAAAGACCCCCCCCCCCAAACCTCACAAACCCGAGTAACTGGCTGAAGAAAAGGGGCTGATCAGAATGATCCTCTTTTGAAGCCGACGTAGAAAAAAAAAAGGAGCCAGAAAAAGTGAGTCTAAGTCCTCCCCAGCTGGTCTCGGGTCATTTGCAAAAGCCGCCTCAGAACACCTCGAGAGATACCCTCGGTCCGTATATATGTCTCCATCTCACAACGAATCATATCACGGACTACTTCGACTGAGAGTGACCCCTCCTCTGACTGTTGACAAACACCAGATAGCAGAGGTGGAAGATAAGAAGTATGGTTGACCTCTGTAGTAGAAACTCGGGAATTCATATCTGTCAGTGCGTTTTTTTTCTTAAAGTAATTTATAAGTATAAACGAAGATATAACCATAGTAACGCCAACCACGTTCAAAGTCACAACGTAAATTGTGAATAATCCCAACACTTCTGTTTATAGAAACCCGTGCCGAATGTTTTGTCGAGACTAATATTGACCTCCTCTAACATTCTCCCGCCCTAATTCCCCAATAAGAGCCGGTTTATGTTTAGGGGGTAATTCATTATCTGAATGAGGTGCTTATATACAGTACCTAGATTGAAGTTGGTAGAGAATTTTACAAATTAGAATTTGCCAGAGATATTCGAGTTGAGCAAGCGTTTTCGTTGTTAAACAATAGTTTCTTAGCGCCCCTGGTTATCTGGTTTAAAACCCAAAATTACGGCCGAGTTCATTTCAAAGCTTAGATGGGCAAAGTGTGGAAACCAGAGAGATCGATAAATAGCTATAGTGTCAGCAGAGGAAAATATTATTGGTTTGTTATGAATTTCGTGCAAAGCTACATGAGTGCTATCTGCGCTAGCCGTTCCTAGATTATCAGTGTAAGACTAGAGGGAAGGCAGCTAGTCATCACCACCCACCGCCAACTCTTTGGCTACTCTTTTACCAACGAATAGTAGGATTGAACGTCATGTTATAAAGAGCGGAGACGTTTAGTGTAACGGGGATTCGAACCCGTGACCCGCAGATTGTGAGTCGAGCGCCCTAGCCACCTAGCCATGCCGTGCCAACTATTACTGGAAAACACACTTTAAAATACTCTACTATTAGAAACTAATAAATGAGTAAATCGGACAATAGACTATAGGAGGCTATACTATTAGAAACTATAAATGAGTAAATCGGACAATAGACTATAGGGGGCTATACTATTAGAAACTATAAATGAGTAAATCGGATAATAGACTATAGGAGGCTATACTATTAGAAACTATAAATGAGTAAATCGGACAATAGACTATAGGGGGCTATACTATTAGAAACTATAAATGAGTAAATCGGATAATAGACTATAGGAG
>NW_013674890.1:16172-18748 GCF_000517525.1 Limulus polyphemus
CTTTAAATCGGTAGACAAAAAACAGACTAGCACATGACTATACTATTACAAACATTAAATCAGACATCAGCCTATACTATAACAAACTTTAATTCAGTAAACAAACAACAGACTATAAAGGACTATATTATTACAAACTTTAAATCTGCAAGTCAAACAACAGACTATAGAGGACTGTACTTTCACAAACTTTAAATCTGTAAATCAAACAACAGACTATAGATGAATGTATTATTACAAACTTTAAATCAGTAAATCAAACAACAGACTATAAAGGACTATATTATTACAAACTTTAAATCTGCAAGTCAAACAACAGACTATAGAGGACTGTACTTTCACAAACTTTAAATCTGTAAATCAAACAACAGACTATAGAGGACTGTACTATTACAAACTTTAAATCAGTAAATCAAACAACAGACTATAGAGGACTATATTATTACAAACTTTAAATCTGTAAATTAGACAACAGACTATCTTATTTCAAACTTTAAATCTATATATCAAACAACAGACTATAGAGGACTGTATTATTACAAACTTTAAATCTGTAAATCAAACAACAGACTATAGAGGACTGTATTATTACAAACTTTAAATCTGTAAATCAAACAACAGACTATAAAGGACTGTACTATTACAAACTTTAAATCAATAAATCAAACAACAGACTATAGAGGACTATATTATTACAAACTTTAAATCAGTAAATCAAACAACAGACTATAGAGGACTGTACTATTACAAACTTTAAATCAGACAACCGACTATAGAAGACTGTATTATTACAAACTTTAAATCAGTAAATCAAACAACAAACTATAGAGGACTATATTATTACAAACTTTAAATCAGTAAATCAAACAACAGACTATAAAGGCCTGTATTATTACAAACTTTAAATCTGTAAATCAAACAACAGGCTATAGAGGACTGTACTATTACAAACTTTAAATCTGTAAATCAAACAACAGACTATAGAGGACTATATTATTACAAACTTTAAATCAAACAACAGACTATAGAAGACTGTATTATTACAAACTTTAAATCTGTAAATCAAACAACAGACTACAGAGGACTATATTACAAACTTTAAATCTGTAAATCAAACAACAGACTATAGAGGACTATATTATTACAAACTTTAAATCAAACAACAGACTATAGAGGACTGTACTATTACAAACTTTAAATCAGACAACCGACTATAGAAGACTGTATTATTACAAACTTTAAATCTGTAAATCAAACAACAGACTATAGAGGACTGCACTATTACAAACTTTAAATCAGTAAATCAAACAACAGACTATAGAGGACTATATTATTACAAACTTTAAATCTGTAAATCAAACAACAGACTAAAGAGGACTGTACTATTACGAACTTTAAATCTGTAACTCAAACAACAGACTATAGAGGACTATATTATTACAAACTTTAAATCTGTAAATTAGACAACAGACTATATTATTACAAACTTTAAATCTGTAAATCAAACAACAGACTATAGAAGACTGTATTATTACAAACTTTAAATCTGTAAATCAAATAACAGACTATAGAGGACTGTATTATTACAAACTTTAAATCTGTAAATCAAACAACAGACTATAAAGGACTGTACTATTACGAACTTTAAGTCAGTAAATCAAACAACAGACTGTAGAGGACCGTACTATTACAAACTTTAATTTAGTAAATAAACTACAACATATAGAGGACTGTACTACTGAGTATAAAGTATTAGAAACGTTAAAACAGTAAATCAATTACCATTCATCTTCAGGTGGAAGACTTTCAAAATATCATCTTCTACACTTGTGTTTCTACAACAGGCAGTTGCCGTCCATTCAACTAAGTTTCAACATGAATATTCTTCCTAAGCAATTTATCAAATAATTTCTATTGCTAGTTTGTGCTTAGTTTGTTTAACTAAATCTAGAAACAGTGTGTTGGTTTTTTCAGAAAACAGTTTCTTATTTTAACTTCACTCTGTGATGTAATTTTGTTGCTGTAAGTTGCTGGTTACGTTACGAAACCTTTTTAACATTTGTGCAGAATCTATTTTACCACAACTCACAAATAGTAACATTATCATAAACATGAAATAGCAAAATTATCAGAAGTCCAGAAAGCGTCTTTGTTATACAACAACTTTAATCGTCTGATTTTAAAAAAATATGAAGTTACAGTTTTCGGAATTGTTATTCAACGATTTATAAAATTTAACAGTGCACTGCGAACGTTGTCAAATTTGTTGAAAGACCTGTACATCCCATCTGTAAGTGGCTAGAAGGTAAGACCTGTACACCCCATCTGTAAGTGGCTAGAAAGTAAGACTTGTACATCCCATCTTCACGTGGCTAGAAGGTAAGACCTGTACATCCCATCTGTAAGTGGCTAGAAGGTAAGACCTGTACATCCCATCTGTAAGTGGCTAGAAGGTAAGATCTGTACATCCCATCTTCACGTGGCAAGAAGGTAAGACCTGTACATCCAATCTGTAAGTGGCTAGAAGGTAAGACCTGTACATCCCATCTTTAAGTGGCTAGAAGGTAAGACCTGTA
>NW_013674890.1:19730-20295 GCF_000517525.1 Limulus polyphemus
TAAGTGGCTAGAAGGTAAGACTTGTACACTCCATCTGTAAGTGGCTAGAAGGTAAGACCTGTACATCCCATCTGTAAGTGGCTAGAAGGTAAGACTTGTACACCCCATCTGTAAGTGGCTAGAAGGTAAGACTTGTACACTCCCATCTGTAAGTGGCTAGAAGGTAAGACCTGTACATCCCATCTGTAAGTGGCTAGAAGGTAAGACTTGTACACCCCATCTGTAAGTGGCTAGAAGGTAAGACTTGTACACTCCATCTGTAAGTGGCTAGAAGGTAAGACCTGTACATCCCATCTTCACGTGGCTAGAAGGTAAGACCTGTACATCCCATCTTCACGTGGCTAGAAGGTAAGACCTGTACATCCCATCTGTAAGTGGCTAGAAGGTAAGACCTGTACACCCCATCTGTAAGTGGCTAGAAGGTAAGACTTGTACACTCCATCTGTAAGTGGCTAGAAGGTAAGACCTGTACATCCCATCTGTAAGTGGCTAGAAGGTAAGACCTGTACATCCCATCTGTAAGTGGCTAGAAGGTAAAACCTGTACATCCCATCTGTAAGTGGCT
>NW_013674890.1:21126-22018 GCF_000517525.1 Limulus polyphemus
CTGTACCCCCCAACTTTAAATGGATAGAAGGTAAGACTTGTACATCCCATCTGTAAGTGGCTAGAAGGTAAGACCTGTACATCCCATCTGTAAGTGGCTAGAAGGTAAGACCTATACATCCCATCTATACGTGGCTAGAAAGTAAGACTTGTACATCCCATCTGTTCGTCTCTTTTGTCAGATCAGCGTTAAGAATTTGACGAGTTGTTACAAATTGAAAACTGTTCTACCTGATTTAAAGGAAGAGTTAAATACGGATCTGATGGAGGTTCAGGAGAATAATTTCACTGTTCTACCTGATTTAAAGGAAGAGTTAAATACGGATCTAAAGGAGGTTCAGGAAGAATAATTGCACAGTTAATATAGCTTGAGGAGGTAGGGTTGTTGTGGTTTAAAAATTGTTCATGGATGACAAATAAGAAATGAATTTGTGTTAAGGAAACTCCCCCTACCACCACCACCATACGATAACTAGACTGCAAAGTTAGTCCAACATTATAATGTTCTCCAAGTTGATACTGTAAAACGCACTGGGACTTCCTGGAGCGTTATTTCAAATTAGTAATACAAAAGTACTGGCTGCTTCACCCCAGGCTCATAACATTAACCTTTTAAAACACGTTGGAACCATACAAATGAGTAACTGTAGACGTTTGACCCACACCCCTCCACCCCAGGCTCACGACCCTAACCTTTTAAAACCCGTTGAAACCATATAGTAATACAAATATACTGGCTGCTCCATCCCCAGGCTCATGACACTAACCTTTTAAAACATGTTGGAACCATATAGTAATACAAAACTACTGGCTGCTCCACCCCCACCCCCAGGCTCATGACACTAACCTTTTAAAATTGTTGAAACCATATAGTAATACAAAACTACTGGCTG
>NW_013674890.1:22792-27903 GCF_000517525.1 Limulus polyphemus
GACACTAACCTTTTAAAACATGTTAGAACCATATAGTAATACAAAACTACTGGCTGCTCTATCCCCAGGCTCATGACACTAACCTTTTAAAACATGTTAGAACCATATAGTAATACAAAACTACTGGCTGCTCTATCCCCAGGCTCATGACACTAACCTTTTAAAACATGTTAGAACCATATAGTAATACAAAACTACTGGCTGCTCCATCCCCAGGCTCATGACACTAACCTTTTAAGACATGTTAGAACCATATAGTAATACAAAACTACTGGCTTCTCCACTCCCAGGCTCATGACACTAACCTTTTAAAACACGTTGGAACCATATGAATGAGTAACTGCAGACGTTTGACCCCCACCCCCAGGAATGTTATCAACTTTTAAAACAATTATCAACACAAATTTCCCTAATAGTCGGTGAAATAAGTTACAGGTAAAGCAGTAAAGAACGTTTTATAATGTTAGTATTTGGTAGACGAGAATGATGTTAGTATTTAGAATTACTCGTTCAATGGCAGCTTTTATCCATACCTGTAGAGATATGTGTAATAAGATTAAATTAAGAAGTGTTCTAAAGCATAAAAATAAATTAAAACAAATTATATATGCTTCTGAAGAAAACAAATACTGTAAATAATGACACCTACTACTAAACTTAGATAAGTTAATGTACAGATTTTTGGGTTAGGTCACCATGGCAGCATAATGATAGGTCATCCCGAGTTAAGACATCCTAGAAAGTAACAAGAATAAAAGAAGCATCTTTTACCGGAAGAGCTGCCGAACCAACTCCAGCTGTTTCCCAACAAATTCACGTGAATTATTAGCGAGATGATGAGCAATCTAGACGAGAGAAGAACTAACGCCATGTCGTCCGTAAGATACCACGGTCGTCTGTTTCAAACACCGATCACAAGCCACAAGAAGAGATAACACGGTACTGAGTCTGCGCGTGAGTTAATTATCTATGGCGAACTTCTACGGAGCTCAGTATTCTAGGTATGAATTTTAGCAAACTAGCAATGGGTTCAATAGCGAAATACTTTGGTTAAACCTTAGAAAAGGAGTTACCTCTAGAAGTTAGATTAAACACTAAATACAGAACATAGGTTAACAACTAGAACTTGTTAAACACTGGAAACAATACGGGCACGAGTTTCCTTCAGGATTTAGATAACTTAGTGTTATACTGGACAGATAGACTGTAGCTACAAGATTCTCTTGGTGGATAAATTAGTCTTTTACTGGATATAAAGACTGTAGCTACAAGATTTTATTGGTGGATAACTTAGTCTTATACTGGACAGATAAGACTGTAGCTACAAGATCTTATTGGTGGATAACTCAGTCTTAAACTGGACAGATAAGACTGTAGCTACAATATTGTATTGGTGGATAACTCAGTCTTATACTGGACAGATAAGACTGTAGCTACAAGATTCTATTGGTGGATAACTCAGTCTTATACTGGACAGATAAGACTGTAGCTACAATATTGTCTTGGTGGATAACATATTATTGTACTGGACAGATAGACTGTAGCTACAAGATTCTTTTGGTGGATAACATATTATTGTACTGGACAGATAGACTGTAACTACAAGATTCTCTTGGTGTATAACACAATATTGTACTGGACAGATAGACTATAGCTACAAGATTCTGTTGGTGGATAACATAATATTGTTCTGAACAAATAGACTGTAGCTACAAGAATCTCTAGGTGGATAACTTAGTCTTATTCTGGACAGCTAGACTGTAGCTACAAGATTCTATTGGTGGATTACTGAACAGATCGACTGCAGTTACAAGATTCTATTGGTGGATTGCTGAACAGATTGACTGTAGCTACAAGATTCTCTTGGTGGATAACATATTATTGTACTGGACAGATAGACTGTAGCTACAAGATTCTATTGGTGGATAACACAATATTATACTGGACAGATAAGACTGTAGCTACAAGATTCTCTTGGTGGATAACTTAGTCTTACATTGGACAGAAAGACTGTAACTACAACATTCTCTTGGTTGATAACATCTTATTGTACTGGACAGATAGATTGTAGTTACATGATTATCTTGGTGGATAACATATTATTGTACTGGACAGATAGACTGTAGCTACAAGATTCTCTTGGTGGATAACATAATATTGTACTGGACAAATGAGACTGTAGCTACAAGATTCTATTGGTTGATTACTGGAGAGATCGACTGCAGCTACAAGATTCTATTGGTGGATAACTTAGTCTCATACTGTACAGATAGACTGTAGCTACAAGATTCTCTGGGTGGATAACACATTATTGTACTGGACAGATAGACTGTAGCTACAAGATTCTCTGGGTGGATAACACATTATTGTACTGGACAGATAGACTGTAGCTACAAGATTCTCTGGGTGGATAACACATTATTGTACTGGACAGATAGACTGTAGCTACAAGACTCTCTTGGTGGATAACATAATATTGTACTAGACAGATTGCTTGAAGCTACACGATTCTCTTGGTGGATAACTTAGTCTTATTCTGGACAGATAGATAGTAGCTACAAGATTCTCTTGGTGGATAACATAATATTGTACTGGAAAGATAGAACTGTAGCCACTAGATTCTATTGGTGGATAACACAATATTATACTGGACAAATAAGACTGTAGCTACAAGATTCTCTTGGTGGATAACTTAGTCTTACATTGTACAGAAAGACTGTAACTACAACATTCTCTTGGTGGATAACATCTTATTGTATTGGACAGATAGATTGTAGTTACAAGATTCTATTGGTGGATAACATAATATTGTACTGGACAGATATACTGAAGCTACAGGATTCTCTTGGTGGATATTTTAATCTTATTCTGGACAGATAAGACTGTAGCTACAAGATTCTATTGGTGGATTACTGGACAGATCGACTGCAGCTACAAGATTCTATTGGTGGATAACACAATATTGTACTGGACAGATAGACTGTAGCTACAAGATTCTCTTGGTGAATAACTTAGTCTTATACTGTACAGATAGACTGTAGCTACAAGATTCTCTTGGTGGATAACATAATATTATACTGGACAAATGAGACTGTAGTTACAAGATTATCTTGGTAGATAACATATTATTGTACTGGACAGATAGACTGTAGCTACAAGATTCTCTTGGCGGATAACATATTATTGTACTGGACAGATAGATTGTAGCTACAAGATTCTCTTGGTGGATAAAACAATATGATACTGGACAGATAAGGATGTAGCTACAAGATTCTATTGGTGGATAACTAAGTTTTACATTGGACAGAAAGACTGTAACTACAACATTTTCTTGGTGGATAACATATTATTGTACTGGACAGATAGATTGTAGTTACAAGATTATCTTGGTGGATAACATATTATTGTACTGGACAGATCGATTGCGGTACAAGATGCTATTGGTGGATAACACAGTATTGTACTGGACAGATAAGACTGTAGCTACAATATTCTATTGGTGGATTACTGGACAGATAGACTGTAACTACAAGATTCTGTTGGTGGATAACATAATATTTTACTGGACAGATAAACTGTAGCTACAAGATTCTCGTGGTGGATAACTTAGTCTTATACTGGACAGATAGACTATAATTACTTTGCTACTTAGCTGCTGTTAAGCATCAAACATTACAGTTGTCCACGTGCAACAACACTCAAGACATTATCTTTAATGTTTGTTCACGCGCTTCAAGTGCTAAAGTTACCCTAACAAAGTTAATATGTTAAATTTCAAGTAACGAGTAGAAGTTATATTTTCAGTTGAAGTGTAGAGAACGCTAATGGAATGCGTCGTTCGTAATACCCTAGTTTATATGTAGGCTTTGAAAGAAGAATATTGAAACAGTACTTTGAAATATTTATTTTGTTTATTTTCATTACCAGTAGAGAATCCCTTCATGCTATTGTATTCCCATGCCGAGAGTCACAGAGCTTATAAATTTATTATGAACAATCAACACAACTGGCCTTCCCAAACCTTTTTAATGATCTTATAAATCATTAAAGCAGAAGCGAAAAGTTCCATAGAAACCCGCATGTGGATGACGTCTATTATAAGTTACGTAAATCTACACGTATTGTAGACAGGAAACTGTGTGTCTGCATTCAAGAGCATCTGACAAAAGTCTGGATTTGACTCCCCACTGTGCCATGTCACCTCAAGCTGCACCAGTGGCATAATAGTTCGATCACTTCACACTAAAACGGTCATTTATAGATCTTTAATGATGAAAGTCATAAACACTCATTAAATAGGGTTTATATATAATAAAATAAATATTCTTTGAAACAATAATTCACAACTGTTAGTTCACTTTATTGATAATGTCTTAATGAACATTATACAACATAATGGATATGCCCGTGATACGATCGTGTTGTCATCTGTTGAACTATTATCCAAACAATTCACGAACAACCAAACAGATATAATCTCGAATTGTATTTATTGGGTTATTTTTATAATGTTTAAGTATAGCATTCTCACATTTAATTTTCCAGCCTTTATTAATTATAGCTTCTCAGAAAACAGTGTAGACAACGCACATAACATTTAATAACGACAGGAGGTAACAGTCATTAACGATTCTCTTTCGTTCAATTAAAATACAGTTTTGAAAAAATAATCTAAGACTTCTGCACAGAAAGGTAAAAAAAAAAAAAAAAACAACGTTTAAAATGCACAATAATAAAACAAAACTATCTGGCCAATGGCCAACATTAAAAGACCGAGTGTTTCGATAGCTTTACGCTGCTACCATTAGCTACCAAAACATGTCTTTTATTGTTGGCTGTCGGCCAAATAAAGTTGTTTTTTATTATACATTTTAAATGTTCTTACTTTTAATTCTAATCCATTAAAAGACGTCATTTGTGGCTTTCCAAGCCAAAAACACAAAATTGAACGTACTGTTACGTCTCCGTTCGTTAATTGATTTTCCGTAAATTCGTTCCGACGAAACTTTAGCGACACAAGTCCTTTCTTAAATAAAACTGGTTTATTCTTTACGATACACTCAACTTCAACAGTCGCTCTGTAACAAACGCTATAATGCTCAACGAACTTC
>NW_013674891.1:0-2450 GCF_000517525.1 Limulus polyphemus
GAATCTAGCATTCTTTGTTTTATTGTTTTTTTGTAGCCCTTAATCGTCAATTAACCGAATCTAGCATTCTTTGTTTTATTGTTTTTTTGTAGGCCTTAATCACTAGTTAACCGAATCTAGCATTCTTTGGTTTATTTGAAGTCCTTAATCACCAGTTAACTGAATCATTTGTGTAATATTTCACAATGTTTACTATCTAAGGGAATGGAGAACCTCTCGAAACCGTCATATTGTTGGATGAAGAAGATTCGGGATTTCTCACAAGTATCAACTTTCCACACATTCCACCAGAAGGAGTTACCTACACTCAACGTCTGCTAGCTCCTCTGCAATTCAGAATACGTGTTGTTTTCGATAAACTGATGTGGGAGGAAAGTATCTGTACAAATAGATTGGCAATAGATGGTATCGATGAAGAACGACACCGTGTGGAGGAAATGTGTACTAGCAGTAAGTCAACGGAAAAGGCTTCCAAAGTCGAGGTTATTTCGTCATCAAATGAACTCCATTTTACAAACTTGAATCCTCAGGATCGAGATCACAAACCGTTTGCTTTCTCTCTTTATTATAAAGTAATCTCAGGTAATGTTTGAATTTGCTTTGCTCTCAGTTTGAAACAATTTTATTAACTTTAATAAAAAAAAAACAATGGATTTAAGATATGGTACTTTTTGTTTAGCATACAATAAAGAACGTAGTTTTAATTTTAAATGAAACGTTGAGATTCACGTAATATGAATAGGGGGGGATAATATTCGAGGAATAAACGTTTTTCGCGGAAAATGATAAACTAATAAATAATTTCAAAAACTTCAGAAAAAGTTATTTTTATATCCAACTTTTATCCTTCAATATATTTTAATTATTTATTTTGTAGTAATTCTAATAGCTTAAAGTTATCCTTAATGGAATCTCCTCTTAAACAAGAAATCTTTGATGTACTCAGTCGGTATTAGTTTGGTTAGATGGAGCGATATAGCGTGAATAACGTAAACACAATTTACAATATGTGTAAGGCCCGGCATGGCCAGGTGGTTAGGGCACTCGACTCGCAATCTGCGGGTCGCGGGTTCGAATCCCCGTCACACCAAACATGCTCGCCCTTTCAGCCGTGGGGGCGTTATAATATGACGGTCAATCCCACTATTCGTTGGTAAAAGAGTAGCCCAAGAGTTGGCGGTGGGTGGTGATGACTAGCTGCCTTCCCTCTAGTCTTACACTGCTAAATTAGGGACGGCTAGTGCAGATAGCCCTCGTGTAGCTTTGCGCGAAATTCAAAAACAAACAAACAAACAATATGTGTAATCGAGTTACAAGGGATTCGTATCAGAAGCAGAAAAGGTTTGTCTGTTTACTTATAGAAAAGGTTTGTCTGCGTAGTTATTGATTTCTCAGATAAACTTCCCATGATCCTCGACTTCATTATAGTCAATGGATATTGATCTTCTATCTTATATTAACATTTAATTGTTTTTAAATTCCAAGTGCTGTATTTACCATATGTGTTGTGTGTGTGTGTGTGTGTGTGTGCATACACACACACACACACACAGTAAAACATAAAGAAATCCGATATAGGATCATAGGTACCTGTGGGCTTAGTTTTGACCTCGATATATATACTAGATTAATAGTTTTGTTTTACAGGGTCTATTAGGAAAATATACGAGAAGCATAGCGCCGGGTTTTACCTGAGCTTGTACATGTTGAAGGCAAATCAAAGGAAGTGGTTGTAAGCCTACACATTTTCACAGTTGCGCTAATTGAAACCATAAATTATCCATAATCACCGTGAAGAGCGCGTGGATTTCATGCTAAAAGAAATAAGCTTATGTGATTAGTTTACCGGCCTAAGAAGGTGAATAAAGCTAAGCCTCTCAATGTGATGTAACCACATAAGAACCCGGATTGTTAATCTTATCAGCAAATAAAATGTTCTTCTTTTTTTTCTTACTGTTTTAAAAGTATTCCTCATCTACTTAACTACTTAGTAGCACGTGAAATAAAATTATGTTGTTGTGTCATCATATAGGATTAACGTATACTAATTATTACAAATTATTCGTGTTGTGAATTAAGAAACTGGGTAAAAGAACTTTGGATCGTAGCTTTTTAAAGCAGTTTTAAACGTTTAATTGACTGTAGTTTACGTTATACTGAACACTGTCTGCTTAATATATTCAACTAATAACATATTTAATGAAGCTTTGGGTGCGGGTTGGTCCTCTAGATGTTTCCCGCATTTTCAACTTTGGGTGCATTATAAGAACAACAGTTAATCCAATAGCGTAGATGGTGGGTGCTGTTGACCGGTTGCTTTTTCTCTGGTCCGCAACCACATCCTTAGTAGTTTCGACATAAATGCAAAAATACAATGAAGTTTTAAGTTAAAAAACTAAGCTAGAAACTCCATTTACGCTATAGGGTTAAATTGTTTGTTTGTTTGTTTG